>NC_052077.1:39497676-39800176 GCF_015852505.1 Tachyglossus aculeatus | reverse complement strand
GTATATATGGTTGTACATATTTATTACTCTGTTTATTTATTTATTTATTTATTTTACTTGTACATTTCTATCCTACTTATTTTATTTTGTTGGTTTGTTTGGTTCTGTTCTCTGTCTCCCCCTTTTAGACTGTGAGCCCACTATCGGGTAGGGACTGTCTCTATGTGATGCCAATTTGTACTTCCCAAGCGCTTAGTACAGTGCTCTGCACATAGTAAGCGCTCAATAATTACGATTGATTGATTGATTGATTGATAAATGAAGACGAGTTGACTTCTGGAAGGTTGAGCTCTTTCTCCTAGAGAGCTCCGATTATTTCCGCATGCAGACCCAGCTGCTGAAATTAGCTGGAGACCCCTGATCTGTAGCATAACAAATATCCACAAGGACACTCACGGTTCCCTTTATGAGGACAATACGTCCCTTTCCTGTGGAAATGTTTTAAAATCCCTCAGAAAAAAAGGGAAATGATCTGAAAAGACTGAACCATATCCAACTGTAGCGACTCGAATCATCATAAACCAAGAAAAGTGATCTTTGGAATTCAATCCACTTTCCGATGGCCAAAAGAATCCTGACATGTAAAGTTAATTAAATTTGTTTCATTGCTGCAAAGATGTCCTCTTAGCTATAAATTTGACCACATCAGAGACATATAACTTTCATCAATTATATATTGGCCTTCATTTGGAAAATGTTCTACCCTGTTCTGGTCTCTCAGCTGCAGGGGTTTGCCAGGCTGGCTGGGAAGGGGGAGGAAGTGTGGGAAGAGGTGGAGAGTGGATTCCATGGAGTGAGTAGAATGGGGATGAAAGTTATATGGAAACACACTTCGCAAGTTGTCAGTAAGTGAGGAGAGGGTTTGGAGAGCCAAGTTTTGCAGTATTATTTCCTCAGGGATGATCCCATCCATATCTAGAAGAATATTTGATTATACAGATTAAAAAAAAAAACCTCTCCCCAATGAATTAATGAAGACGTTCCTTAGAGAACAGAAAAAAAAATTACAAGGAAGAGATAGTGAAAATCTTTTGTTTCAATGTACATTGGACCTAGAAGCCCATTTTCAATAGCACAGGGTAAAGCGAGAACCATTTTTTAAATGTCTGATAAAATAGAGATTTCTTTGAGATTCCTATTAATATTTTATGTCTAATCTTATCAAATAATTAAGTTGCAAATGAATGTCTAACTTTTAAGTTAAAAATCTACAGATTTATGGAACCTAAAAGTATAATTCAATGCTTAAGAAATCTATCATTAAAAAGGCAATTTTGGTGGTGCTTGTCATTGCTTTAATCTTTTTATGCAAGAATTCAATAACTGATTCAGCCCTGAAAAGTCTTAACAAGTTTTGAGAATTTGAAAGGTTCTGTTAGATTGTTAAGAGGTTTGTAGGTAGTTTGGGGTTTGGGCTATTTATTTTCCTCTTCAGGGTAGAAACTAGATTGAGGTCAAACATTCCTGGATGAAAGTTCTTACCTCTCCTATTACAGTGAAAGCTCTATGGGGTTAGATTATCATTTCTTTGTTTTGTACTTCCCAAGTGTCTAGTACAGTGCAGTTGTCAAGTGTTCAGTAGACACTTCAGAAATACTGTTGCTACAAATACTGCTGGAAGTCTGGTTGCCTTTTTATCTCAGCCGTTAGACGAAATGATTATGAACTGAGAATCAATCAATCATACTTACTGAGCACTTACTGTGTGCAGAGCACTGTACTAAGTGATGGAGAGAGCACGTTATACCGGAGTTGGTAGAGAGGTTCCCAGATCAGAACAGCTTAGAGAAGCAACATGACCTTGTGGAAAGAGGATGGGCCTCCGCTCTAGGAGATCTGGTTTCTAATTGTGGCTCTAATTTTCAAATCCCTCCTCAAACCCCCTACTTCCCCATCCTTCCTCCTCATTTCCCTGCCCCAAATGACCTGCCCTCATACCTTATCGATAAAATTGAAACCATTAGGTGTGGTCTCCTTAACATTTTCCCTCTTCCTCTTCAATCCCCTCCTCCTGCTGCTCCCTCTTTGATTCTCCCATCCTCTCTAGCAATGTCTCAAGAAGAGATCTTCCACCTTTTCTCAAAATCCTCCCCCTCCCCCTGTATCTGACTCCACCCCTTCTCATCTTATCAAACCAATTGACCCCCTTCCCCCCTTCCTGACACCCCATCTTCAAACCCTCAGTTTCCAATGTCCCATGGCTTTCAAGCATACTCTTGTAACCCCTATCATGAAAAAAAACCACCCTCCCTTGGCCCCATGGTTCCCTCCACTTACCAAACCAGTCTCCCCCCTACCACTCCTCTCCAACTCCTTAATGCCCACTGCCTCCATTTCCTCTCTGCTTGACTCCCTGCAATCTGCTTGACTCCCAAAGTTATGGAGTGGAAGTTAGCAGAGGAGTTCGTGACAGAGACCGAGGAAGCGTAGCCAGAGAGTTGGGAAGACAGTTCATTCATTCATTCAATCGTATTTATGAAGCACTTACTGTATGCAGAGTGCTGTACTAAGCGCTTGGGAAGGTTCAACAATAAACAGGGACAATCCCTGCCCACAACTAGTTCATATTCTAGAGGAGTGGATGTGGTAGGGGGGAGGGGAGACAGACATCAGTACAAATGAGAAGACATCAGTACAAATGAATAAAATGACAGATATATACGGGGGGTGCTCTGCACACAATAAACGCTCAATAAATACGATTCATTGATTGATTGAGGGGAGACAGACATCAGTACAAATGAGAAGACATCAATACAAATGAATAAAATGACAGATATATACATAAGTGCCGTCAGGCAGAGAGAGGGGAAGAACAAAGGGAGCGAATCAGGGTGATGCAGAAGAGAGTGGGAGATGAGGAAAAGTGGGGCTTAGTCTGGAAGGCTTTTTCAGTGAAGCAGAGGTTGGATAATGTTTCTAGGAGAAGGGATTGGTCCGGTGTTGAAGACAACTCAGAGGTTGAGGAGGATTAAGATCGAGGAGGGCCAGGGGCTGGTTTTCAGTCGGGCCTGTCACTTCTCGGGTGCTATATGGGAAGGCTGGGACAGAGATGGACAGAAGTCTTCTAGACTGGGAGCCCACTTCTAGACTGTGAGCCCACTGTTGGGTAGGGGCCGTCTCTATATGTTGCCAACTTGTACTTCCCAAGCGCTTAGTACAGTTCTCTGCACACAGTAAGCGCTCAATAAATATGATTGAAAGTAAAAAGAGAACTAAAAGAGAAGCAGCATGGCTCAGTGGAAAGAGCCCGGGCTTTGGAGTCAGAGGTCATGAGTTCAAATTCCGGCTCCGCCAATTGTCAGCTGTGTGACTTTGGGCAAGTTACTTAACTTCTCTGTGCCTCAGTTACCTCATCTGTCAAATGGGGATGAAGACTGTGAGCCCCCTGTGGGGCAACCTGATCACTTTGTAACCTCCCCAGTGCTTAGAACAGTGCTTTGCACATAGTAAACACTTAATAAATGCCATCATTGTTATTATCATTACTAAGTAGTGTCCAAAATAATTATAACTCTACTATCTTTTGGTGTTTACTGTGTGCCAGTCACCGTACTAAGCTCTGAGATACGTACAAGCAAATAGGATTGGGCACAGTCCATGTCCCATGAGGGGCTCAGAGTCTCAATCCATATTTTACAGGTGAGACAACTGAGGCCCAGAGAGGTGAGGTGACTTGTCCAGGGTTACCCAGCATACAAGTGCGGAGCAGGATTAGAACTCATGACCTCTTGAGTCCCAGGCCTGTGCTTGGCCCCCAAGGCCATGCTTTCCAGGATTGTCCTTAGCTGCCCATCTTCAGACCCACAGGGAGCTCTCTCCAAGTAAGTTGGATCTCATCATTATCATTCCAGGACTTTCACAGGGGAAGCAGCGTGGCTCAGTGGAAAGAGCCCGGGCTTTGGAGTCAGAGGTCGTGGGTTCAAATCCCGGCTCTGCCACTTGTCAGCTGTGCAACTTTGGGCAAGTCACTTCACTTCTCTGGGCCTCAGTTCCCTCATCTGTAAAATGGGGATGAAGATCGTGAGCCCCTCGTGGGACAACCTGATTACCTTGTATCTACCCCAGCACTTAGAACAGTGGGGAAGCAGCTTGTCTCAGTGGAAGGAGCCCGGGCTTTGGAGTCAGAGGTCATGGGTTCGAATCCCAGCTCCGCCAATTGTCAGCTGTGTGACTTTGGTCAAATCACTTAACTTCTCTGTGCCTCAGTTACCTCATCTGTAAAATGGGGATTAAGATTGTGAGCCCCCCGTGGGACAACCTGATCACCTTGTAACCTCCCCAGCGCTTAGAACAGTGCTTTGCACATAGTAAGCGCTTAATAAATGCCATTATTATTATTAAGAACAAGGGAGAGGAGACGGTGTCACGAGCCATCCATTCATCCATCGCCCTTTGGCCTAGATGAGGAGCGAGCCCGGTTGGCTTCCTCTCTCTGATTCGGCTCACGCTGATGGAATCCCTGGCGACCTCATTCGTAGTCAATTGGCCGATGGCCATACGCCTGTCTGACTATCTCGCACCGCAGCTGGCTCAGTTGGCTCTCGGTCGGCCGGAGCTTGGGGCTCTGCTAGCAGCCAAATGTTTGATTTGTCTTCATCTCTCGCCTCATTACGGAGAGCCAACTTATCCTTGTTTCTCAGAGGGCCTCGCCACACGGCATTTACTAATCTTGACCCCCTTCCCATACATTATAGACTTCCTTCTCCTCTGTTTCTTCTTGCTCCTCACTGTGACCCAGTGGAGTGATGCCTTCGTCCCCCCCGGGAGTGTGAACTTTGCTGTGAAAGTCCTGGAATGATAATGATGAGATTTGTTAAGCGCTTACTATGTGCCAAGAACTGTTCTAAGCACTGGGGTAGATACAAAATAGGCAGGTTGTCCCACATAGGGCTCACAGTCCTACTGAGAGCCAAAGCCCTACTGAGAGCTCACCTCCTCCAGGAGGCCTTCCCAGACTGAGCCCCCTTTTTCCTCTCCTCCTCCCCATCCCGCCTAACCTCCTTCCCCTCCCCACGGTACTTGTATAGATTTGTACAGATTTATTACTCTATTTATTTTACTTGTACATATTTACTATTCTATTTATTTTGTTAATGATGTGCATATAGCTATAATTCTACTTGTTCTGATGATTTTGACACCTGTCTACATGTTTTGTTTTGTTGTCTGTCTCCCCCTTCCAGACTGTGAGCCCGTTGTTGGGTAGGGACCATCTCTATATGTTGCTGACTTGTTCTTCCCAAGTGCTTAGTACAGTGCTCTGCACACAGTAAGTGCTCAATAAATACGATTGAATGAATGAATAATCCCCATTTTACAGATGAGGAACTGAGGCACAGAGAAGTTAAGTGACTTGCCCAAAATCAGACAGCAGACAAATGGCAGGGCAGGGATTAGAACCCACGATCTCTGACTCCCAAACCTGTGCCCTTTCCACTGAGCCAAGCGGCTGGACTATGCACCTGCCTCCAACTCTATTATATTATATTCTCCCAAGCACTTAATAATAATAGCATTTATTAAGCACTTACTATGTGCAAAGCACTGTTCTAAGTTCTGAATAATAATGGTATTTGTTAAGCCCTTACTATGTGCAAAGCACTGTTCTAAGTGCTGGGGGGGATACAAGCAGAGAAGCAGTGTGGCTCAGTGGAAAAAGCCTGGGCTTTGGAGTCAGAGGTCGTGGGTTCAAATCTTGGCTCGGCCACTTGTCAGCTGTGTGACTTTGGGCAAGTCACTTAACTTCTCTGGGCCTCAGTTCCCTCATCTGTAAAATGGGGATGAAGACTGTGAGCCCCACGTGGATCAACCTGAGTACCTTGTATCTACCCCAGTGCTTAGAACAGTGCTTTGCACATAGTAAGTGCTTAACAAATACCAACATTATTATTATTATACAAGGTCATCAGGTTGTCCCACATGGGGATCACAGTCTTCATCCCCATTTTACAGATGAGGTAACTGAGGCACAGAGAAGTTGTGACGTGCCCAAAGTCCCCCAGCTGACAAGTGGTGGAGGCGGGATTTGAACCCATGACCTCTGACTCCAAAGCCCGGGCTCTTTCCACTGAGCCACGCTGCTTCACTTAGTACAGTGCTCTGCACACAGTAAGCATTCAATGAATATGATTGATTTTTTAATGGTATTTGTTAAGCTCTTACTATATGCCAGGCACTGTTGTAAGGTCTGTGGTAGATTCAAATTAATCAGGTTGGACACAGTCCATGTCCACATGGGGTTCAGTCTCAATCTCCATTTTACAGATGAGGTAACTGAGGGGAAAAAAAAGTTAAAAGACTTACCTAAGGTCACACAGTACAAAAATGGCAGAGCCGGGATTAGAACCCAGGTCCTCTGATTCTCAGGTCCTTGCTCTATTGACTGAATGGTTCTGTTTGTATAGAACACTTAAGTCTTCCATTACTTTATTGGTAAATATATTTTATGACAGTCTCAGTATAAGCTCCTCCACTAGAGAGTGGAAGTTCCTCATAAGCAGGGATCATGTCAAACAATCCTGTTGTACTCTCCCCTAGTGCTTAGTACAGTGCTCTGCGCACATTAAATTCTTACTAAATGTTATGTGCAGAGCACTTTACTGGGAACTTGGGAAAGTACAATATGAGAGGGCAGGGGGTTTTCTGTTTCTTTGTTTTTATGGTATTTTAAAAATGCTCACTAATTCGTTAATTCGTTAATTCGTTAATGCTCATTAATTCGTTGGGGAGGGGGAATTTTTTTTATCTGTATAATCAAATATCTCTCCTAGATATGGTTGGGGTTGCATTAAAACCATGCAACAGATTTGGTAGACATGCTCCCTGCCCACAATGAGCTTACTTTCTAAATCTGTCAGCTCCTGGAGAGCATTTGTGGTGTGTACTAACTGTATCATACCCACCCAAAAGTTGAGTTCAGTGCTAAGTACCCAGCAGATGCTCAACAATGAATATCTCATTCCACCTCTAACCTCAAGGCGCTTATGTAAATACCTGTAAACTCTGACCTTCCTCTAGTTGAAATGTATTTTAATATTTGTCTCCTCCTCTTAGATTGCAAACTCCTTGAGGGCAGGGATCAAGTCTGCCCAACTTCATCACATTGAAGTCTCCCAAGTATACTGTTCTACACATAGTAAGCACTCAATCCATGTCGTTGATTGATCGATTAAATTTATTGATTGATGGATATAAAGTGAAGACAGTCTTTAACCATAGAGAGATCATACAATCTGCTGTAACCCTAACCCTTTCCCCAGTAGGACCGTAAACTCATTGTGGGTAGGAAATGCGTCTGTTTATTGCCGGAGTGCACTCTCCCCGGCACTTAGTACAGCGCTCCGCACACAGTAAGTGCTCAATAAATATGATTGACGGACTGCTGCATATTCAGTCCAAAACCCTGCAAACTCCCTAATGTTCTGAACTCTTTCAGAGATCCTTCACTTACTGGGGTTGCCGTAATGAGGCAAGCCCCCTCAGAAAGGTTGACCAAGGCCACAAGTCCCGAAATATCTCATGGCAAATAGCGCTAAACGATGAAAAATATCCTCTTGACAAACACATCACACAAGTTGATTAATGAACGAAAATTGTTCTCCTTGGGCGTGGCAAGCGAATTTCACAGAAGAGCGTCGTTCGTAATCTTAGTTCATGTCTCACAGAGGACTTGGGAAAGATTTGTCATTTTTAGTTCATTCAATGGCCCTTAATAAAACATACATCAGATTAATATTTAAATTCATTTAGAAAAAAAAACACAACAACGGGGCTACGATGGTATTTGTTCAGTTTTACGACTCAACCGTGGCTCCGATAATTTGCATTTGGGGATCTAAAAGGAATTAAAGTCGCTTTTGTCCATCATTTCCAATGCGGCTCATTTAGAATCCTGCTCCATACTGAAACGTCCCCAGAGACACTAAACAAAGTATCAGAAAGCATGACTGTGATGAGATAGGCATAATGAGGGAAGGCATTGTGGAGGGGAAACGAAATGATTACTTGATAGGGATGTTTTGAGCATTCACATTGGCTTTCCATGGAGTTGACTTCCACTAGGGCTGTTCCCAAAGCAAATAAATAAGCATGAATGTACGTTTCTTCCCCAGCCCGCCGTAAGAAATATCGTACCACAGAATACAAGTGTACATCCTCTCTTGTCTCTGTGAGAGCCTGGATGTGGCGAGTTTACAAATAGCAGTGTCTATTGGCCACGAGGGAGACTGGTGTCTCTTCGTATTGATGTAGCCGCTCTTGTTCTGCATCAACCAAAAGCTGATTTGTGCCAAAGACACGACTCGATTCTGAAACTGGAGTAGCAGCGGCGTGTTGTTCTGGTTTCTGTGGTGTGTTTCCTCAGAGGTAAATGGGTTTAGGCACCAGTAATGACCCGCATTTTAGGAAGAGACGTGCGGCCAAATAAGTGGCTGGAACAATAATGAGAATGGGCTCTATTGCTTCCAAAGCTCTAGTCTTTCCTGAGCATGATATGATGGGGGAGAGACAGAGTCTGTCAGTCCAAAAAGATGGCTTTTTGACCATATTATTACTACAATTATTACTGGAAGTAACTAAAATAGTAATGGTGATACATACTGAGCAAGTGCAGAAACAATGTGACATAGTGGATAGAGCATGGGCCTCAGAGTCCGACGGTCATGGGTTCTAATCCATACTCTGACACTTGTCTTCTCTGTGACCTTGGGGAAGTTACTTCACTTTTCTGTGCCTCAGTGACCTCATCTGTAAAATGGGGATTGAGACTGTGAGTCTCACGAGGGACAGGGACTGTGTCCAGCCCAATTTGCTTGTAACCATCCCAGTGCTTAGTTCAGTGCCTGGTGTATAGTAAGCACTTAACAAATACCATAATAATAATAATAATAATAATTATTATTATTATTAGTATTACTCGGTGCAAAGCACTTTACTGATTTGGAGAAAGTACACGAGTTGTTTTCTGCCCCAAAGTTACTTACATTCTAAAATGATGCCACACCCACATATAATGTGGTGCAGATTTAAGGATCCTTTTGAAGCAAAGACTAAATGTCTTCCCTGGCTAACCATTCAGAGAACTGTCATGATCTAGTAGAGAGAGCACTGGCCTGAAAGACAGAAGGACCAGGGTTCTAATTCCGTGTCTGCTCTGTGACCTTTGGCAAGTCACTTCACTTCTCTGTGCCTCAGTTACCTCATCGGTGAAAATGAGGATTAAGATAGTGAGCCCTATGTGGGACAGAGACTGTGTCCAGTGCAATTTATTTTACTATTTATTTTACTTGTACATATTTACTATTCTATTTATTTTATTTTGTTAATATGTTTTGTTTTGTTTTGTTGTCTGTCTCCCCCTCCTAGACTGTGAGCCCGTTGCTGGGTAGGGACTGTCTCTATATGTTGCCAACTTGTACTTCCCAAGTGCTTAGTACAGTGCTCTGCACACAGTAAATGCTCAATAAATACGATTGAATGAATGAATGAATGAATGAATGTGTCCATGGAGTCGCTGTAGGTCAGAGACAACTCCACAGCACAAGACAAGATACAAGATAATCAGGTCTCTGGAGGGGCTCAAAGTCTAAGTAGGAGGGAGAGCACGTATTGATTCGCCATTTTGTAGATGAGGGAACTGAGGCACAGAGAAGTTAATTGACTTGCCCAAGGTCACACAACAGGCAAGTGACAGACAAGGGATTAGAACCCAGATCCTCCAATATCATCATCAACATCATGATCATCATCATCATCGATGGTATTTATTGGGCATTTACTGTGATCAGACCACCGCTTTAAGGGCTTGGAAGGGTACAATATTACGGAGTTGGTAGACACGTTCCCTGACCACAGCTTGCTCTATAAGTCTATAATAAGTATATAACAAGTATATAACAAGTATATAACAAGTCTAGTACAGTGCTCTGCACACAGTAAGCGCTCAATAAATACGATTGATGATGATGATGAAGTCTAGAGGGGGAGACCAACATTACTAGTACCAGGCCCAAGCCCTTCCCATCGGGCCACACTGCTTCCACGCTTTTTGATAGAAAACACCAGCCTGTTCCATTGCAGATACCCACCGTAGAAAGTCATGACCTAGTCGTTTGTCTCGTGACAAAGCCGAATCTTTTAAGTGAACTTCCAGACTTTATCTGTGAAATATCTCATCATCCTGCAAAGGCAATTTAGTCAACTTTATTTTATTGGGACCAAAGTGTCATGTCAAAGAGATCTAATATCTTTACAGCTTTGTAGGATTCATCTCCTGGTTGTGCTGATGCTGTCAGTTATCTTTCTTGGTTGTTTTTTTTTCACTTGAATTATTGAAAGGTACACCAGAACCCCCACACACCTGTTCATTTTCTCCATAAGATCATCATAGTGCATCTATCGGCATTATTATTATTATTACTATTTTTATTAAGTGTTATGTGTCGAGCACTGTACTAAGCACTGGGGTAAAAAGAAGATCATCAGGTCCCACGTGGGGTTCACAGTCTAAGTAGGAAGAACAGGTATCACATCTCCATTTTGCAGATGAGGGGACTGAGACACAGAGAAGTAAAATGACTTGCCCAAGTTCACACAGCCTATTATTGGCAGAGCTGGGATTTGAACCCAGCTCCTTCTGCCTTCCAAACCCATATTCTATCCACTATATAATATAATAATAATGGCATTTATTAAGCGCTTACTATGTGCAAAGCACTGTTCTAAGCGCTGGGGAGGTTACAAGGTGATCAGGTTGTCCCACGGGGGGCTCACAGTCTTCATCCCCATTTTACAGATGAGGGAACTGAGGCCCAGAGAAATTAAGTGACTAACCCAACGTCACTCAGCTGTCAGTTGGTGGAGCCAGGATTTGAACCCATGACCTCTGACTCCAAAGCCCGGGCTCTTTCCACTGAGCCACGCTGCTTCCCCACTAGGCCACTAGGCCATGTTGAGCATTTCAAGGAAACCCTTTGAGAGGCAAGTGCTTTTTCTCTAGAAAAATATACCCTGCTGCTCCTTCCACTCAGAACCTACCTTTCTGCCTCTTGATTTCAGGAAGTGGAATACATGTATTTAACCGTTAAAAAATGGTAATTATAGAGCACTTACTAAGTGTAGAGCACTATTCTAAGAGCTTGAGAGAGTACACTGCAACAGAGTTGGCAGACACTTTCCCTGCCCTCAACATGTTTGTGGTGTAGAGGATGCCAGAGCCATGGCTATCATGATTATCCCAGCTCTTTTCTGAGCAGATGCTTCGTTCAGCTCACCTAAACCTGGAGGGCAAGACTCTTCAGCAACATAAAACATTTAATGCCTCTTGGAATTCCACTGTGCTGTTTCGAACTCTCCTTATCTTCCAGAATTCACTGGGTCTAAATCCTCCTAATTTCCTCTCACTGTACCTCATGGCCTGCCAGCCATGCTGCTTTCCATTTGGCGCACGATGGTTCTATATAGGTCTCCATATAGGGATCTTTATATTTCCTTCATTTATTCAATAGTATTTATTGAGCGCTTACTGTGTGCAGAGCACTGTACTAAGCGCTTGGGAAGTACAAGTTGGCAACATATAGAGACGGTCCCTACCCAACAGCGGGCTCACAGTCTAGAAGGGGGAGACAGACGACAAGACAGAACATATTAACAAAATAAAATAAATGGAATAAATATGTACAAATAAAATAAATAAATAAATAGAGTAATAAATACAGACAAACATATATACATATGTACAGGTGCTGTGGGGAGGGGGAGGAGGGGGAGAGGAAGGTGGGGGCTCAGTGTGGGAAGGCCTCCTGGAGGAGGTGAGCTCTCAGTAGGGCTGAGAAGAGAAGAGAGCTAGTTTGGCGGATGTGTGGAGGGAGGGCATTCCAGGCCAGGGGGAGGACGTGGGTCGGGGGTCGATGGTGGGACAGGCGAGAATGAGGCCCATGGAGGAGATTAGCGACAGAGGAGCGGAGAGTGCTGGCTGGGCTGGAGAAGGAGAGAAGGGAGGTGAGGTAGGAGGGGCGAGGTGATGGACAGCCTTGAAGCCAAGGTGAGGAGTTTTTGCCTGATATTTGTCTCAGCTACAGCAGTTGACCCCTCTCAGGGTGGCACCTGGAGAGTTTTCAGTCCTCTACCAGTCTCGGCTATGGGAAGGAGAGTCAAGGAGAGGCCTGTCCATTCCATTCTTAGTTTGGCCAGTGGCTAGCGAGTGTAAGGCAATCTGTTACAAGTCAAAACTCAACCGTGCTGGGCAGCTGTGACACGGGAGAGAGTTGAGACTCAAGTTTACCACGTGAAAGCAGGCGATGGTAAACCACTTCAGGCTTTTTACCAAGAAAACTCTATGAATCCACTATTAGAATGATTACAGATGGAGAGCAGGGCCTTCCGGGAGAGATGTGTCCGCGGCATCGCGATGGGTCGGGAGACGACTCAACAGCATAAGACAAGACAGCATTTGACTACACGATGCTTTCCCCACTATTCCATGATGAGAGACTTTTTCATTAAATGGTAATGTAATGAGTTATCTTGCCCAGCTTAATGGAGGTAAATCCCTAGCTGACATCCAATTTTTTCTAGTTGGTGTTTCTCATGTTGTTGTTTTTTCTTTTTTTTTTTTTTTTGTAATTGAAAGTGTGCAGGAAAGAGGCTGAAGGAGGGGATAGAAAGAAAGAAAGGCAAATGATTTGTTGATAAGCCACCACAAGCCACTTAGCAGGTTCTCCACACAGTCTCAGGGGACAGAGACTGACCTGTGTATGTTCTTTGCTGCTTTAAACCAGTCAGCCTATTCTAATGAAGTCATCCTTCAGTTGGAACATGGCAACAGTCCATCTATATGTGACTGGCTTTGAGGATCCTTTGCACACATGGTCGTGAGCTTTGGCTGACCTTGGCTGGACGCCAGTGGATTAATTCATTCATTTATTCATTCAGTGGTATTTACTGAGCGCTTACTGTGTGCAGAGCACTGTACTAAGCGCTTGAGAAGTACAAGTTGGCAACATATAGAGGCGGTCCCTACCCGACAACAGGCTCACAGTCTAAAAGGGGGAGACAGACAACAAAATGAAACATATGGACAGGTGTCAAGTCGTCAGAACAAATAGAATTAAAGCTAAGTGCACATAATTAACAAAATAAATAGAATAGTATAGATAAGAGGGAGTTGGATGTCATTCAGTCGATCTTATTTATTGAGGGTTTACAGAGCATTCTACTAAACACTTGGGAGAATACAATTCCTCCTCCCCCTTCTAGACTGTGAGCCCACAGTTGGGTAGGGACCGTCTCTATACGTTGCCAACTTGTACTTCCCAAGTGCTTAGTACAGTGCTCTGCACAGAGTAAGCGCTCAATAAATACCATTGAATGAATGAATGAATGGATGGATGAATGAATGAAAATAAGCAGACACATACCCTACCCATAATGAGTTTACAGTCTAACAGTGAGCTTAGGTCTCATCAGAGGCAGGATGTGAGTTTGAATTGTTTAGGCAGTTGTGATGAACCTAGCAAATTCTAGGAGCTCAGCAAGTGGGGATCTCTGCAAATTAGAAGTGTTCAATAAAAGAAAAAAAAAAATGTGGTATTTGCTAAGTGCTTACTATGTGCCAAGCGCTGTTCTAAGCACTGGGGTGGATATAAGATAATTAGGTTAGACACAGTCCCTGCCCCATGTGGGGCTTACAGTCTTAATCCCCATTTTACGGATGAGGGAACTGAGGCGCAGAGAAGTGAAGTGACTCACCCCAGGTCGTGTAGCAGAAAAGTGGGGAAGACAGGGTTAGAACCTAGGTCACTCTCAAGCCTGTACCCTTCCCAGTATGCTATGCTGCTTCCTCTAATGATTGACTCAAAGTCCTACTAAGAGCTCACCTCCTCCAAGAGGCCTTCCCAGACTGAGCCCCCTTTTTCTTCTCCTCCTCCCCATCCCCCTCACCCTACCTCCTTCCCCTCCCCACAGCACCTGTATATATGTTTGTATGGATTTATTACTCTATTTATTTTACTTGTGCATATTCACTCTTCTATTTATTTTGGTTTTTTTTGTTTTATTTTGTTTTATTTGTTTATTTGTTTCATTTTGTTATTTTATTTTGTTAATGATGTGCATCTAGCTTTACTTCTGTTTATTCTGATGACTTGATACCTGTCCCCATGTTTTGTTTTGTTGTCTGTCTCCCCTTCTAGACTGTGAGCCCACTGTTGGGTAGGGACCATCTCTATATGTCACCAACTTGTACTTCCCAAGTGCTTAGTACAGTGCTCTGCACACAGTAAGCGCTCAATAAATATGATTGGATGAATGAATGAATAGTAGAACTAATATTAGTAGTAGTTGCAATAGTAGTAATAATAGTAGTAGAAATAGAAGAGTAGTAGTAATGTATTGTTGAGTACCAACTGTGAATGATTGAATGACTGGAATGGGTATTGATTTGGGAACAAAATGAAACTTTGTCACCCTGAGAGGCACTGTCTTTCTCATTTAACATAACCTACAGATAAAGAGGTTTGAACTGACCAGTTAATTGATCATTTCTCTGTATTATACAATATTATCCAAGTCAGTATCTTGCTCTCCTGAGTGCTACAGAACATATCGGTTCCAATGTATTTCTACAAGCAGTTGTTTTCAGAACTTTTAATAAAAACTATTCCCATCAGTCAGGCAGCATCAGATTTCACGGTTCTGATCTAATCTATGATTTAAGTGATGAGCATTTCATAGCTCATAATTGTTTATTATAAACAAAACACGCTCCTGTAATTTGATGCAGTTTAAGATTCATGAGAATGGCACTAACAGAATGCAAAACAGTCAAGAATACAGCAAGATCGTTTAATTCAGATTGCAGCAACACCTCACATTTGAAGTACCTGCAGTTTTAGCAAAGGTGATCAAACAACCTCTGAAATTTGGAATGAAAGGACACCTACTTTAAAAGATGCAAAATTAAATTAAAACAAAATGGAAATTGCTGTCTATTGTGTTAACTCCCTTTGTACTGAAAAATTGTGATGCATGACAATTTATTTTGAAAGTTTTATAAAAACAATTTAGCCATTTACATCCGGGCATGGTAAAGGGAGATACTCACATTTCAAAATATATATTTTGTATATCTATGAAATCCATTTAACTGCCCAAATCAATGTATCCCATTATAACAGCAGTCCATTGTTACAGAATTTAAATGTAGATGAGGAGGTGAGCTCTCAGTAGGGCTTTGAAGGGAGGAAGAGAGCTAGTCTGGCAGATGTGTGAAGGGAGGGAATTCCAGGCCAGGGGGAGGACATGGGTCTGGCATTAACGGTGGGACAGGCGAGAATTCCCTCATCTACAAACTGGGGATTCAATAATAATAATGATGGTATTTCTTAAGGGCTTACTATGTGCCAAACACCCTTCTAAGTACAGGAGCACTGTTCTATTTTTATCCTTCCTCCTTAGATTGATTATCCTGAACATATTTACTGAGTACTTGCTGTGTGCACAGCAATGATTTGAACCCATGACCTCTGACTCCAAAGCCCGTGCTCTTTCCACTGAGCCACGCTGCTTCTCTAACAGCTTCTTTAAGAGCTTCTCTCCTCTAAATGGCATGAAAACCCAGAGTGGAAAAGGACATTGAGAGCTTGGGGAGGAGGGCTAGCCCAGCAAGGGTTAAACATATCTAGCAGCGTGGCTCAGTGGAAAGAGCACGGACTTTGGAGTCAGAGGTCGTTGAGTGACTTTGGGCAAATCACTTAACTTCTCTGGGCCTCAGTTACCTCATCTGTAAAATGGGGATTAAGGCTGTTCTAAGCGCTGGGAAGGTAACTTCACTTAACTTCTCTGGGCCTCAGTTACCTCATCTGTAAAATGGGGATTAAGACTGGGAGCCCCACATGGGACAATCTGATCACCTTGTATCCTTCCCAGAGCTTAGAACGTGCTTTGCACACAGTAGGTGCTTAATAAATGCTATTATTATTATTATTATTATTATTATTACTATTATTATTAATCAAGATGGGTTAGGATTAGTGCTTTCATCAGTTTAGAGAGGAAAGAGCAGATTTTAGGGATGTAAAGGATTATTATCCAGGTCTTCTGCTCTGCCAATTGTCAACTGTGTGATTTTGGGCAAGTCACTTCACTTCTCTGTGCCTCAGTTACCTCATCTGTAAAATGGGGATGAAGACTGTGAGCCCCCCATGGGACAACCTGATCACCTTGTAACCTCCCCAGTGTTTAGAACAGTGCTTCTAAGCTTCTAGACTGCAAGCCCACTGTTGGGTAGGGACCGTCTCCATATGTTGCCAACTTGTACTTCCCAAGTGCTTAGTACAGTGCTCTGCACACAGTAAGCGCTCAATAAATACGATTGAATGAATGAATGAATGCTTTGCACATAGTAAGCGCTTAATAAATGTCATCCTTATTATTATTCTAATCTATCCCTCCATTCCATTCAGAACAGACTCACCGCTGGCCACTTCTCTTATTGTGTTGGTCTTTCTCTGCTTCGGGTTGATGTCTGCTTTGGGAGCGGGAGTAAAACTGAAGAGATCAAATGTAATCTTTGCCCTTTACTGCATCTGACAGGTTTTCATTGATGGACAAATGGACCGGCAAAGTTTTTTAATGGACTTGGGAGTCCCTCTCTCATCCATGTTGGATTGGCTTTCGTTTTCTTTCCTCTTTTTCGGGGCAGGCAGATGCAGGAGATAAATGGTGAATTCGACTCCTAGTCCCGGCTTCTTTGATAATTAAAAATTCCTTAAACACACTGAGAAAACATCTCGTATGAGTTATGGACTAGATTAGCGGAAAGTGATTTTCGATTCTTAATGATCATCGTGTTTTAAGTGGCTGCATTAAGGTTTTTATCATAGGATTAGGTTGAATCATGTCTGTCTTTCTCATAGAGAGATATTCCAGGTTAAGAACAATAAGAATAATAATGATGGGATTTATTTATTTATATTTTTATGACATTTTATTAAGTGCTTCCTATGTGCAAAGCACTGTTCTAAGCGCTGGGGAGTTACAAGGTGATCAGGTTGTCCCACGTGGGGCTCACAGTCTTCATCCCCATTTTACAGATGAGGGAACTGAGGCTCAGAGAAGTGAAGTGACTTGCCCAAAGTCACACAGCTGACAAGTGGCAGAGCTGGGATTTGAACCCATGACCTCTGACTCCAAAGCCCGGGCTTTTTCCACTGAGCCACGCTGCTTTGTGCAAAGCACTGTTCTAAGAGATGGGGAGGTTACAAGGTGATCAGGTTGACTCACGGGGGGCTCACAGTCTTAATTCCCATTTTACACATGAGGGAACTGAGGCACAGACAAGTTAAGTGACTAGCCCAAAGTCACACAGCTGACAAGTGGCAGAGGCAGAATTTGAACCCATGACCTATGACTCCAAAGCCCGGGTTCTTTCCACTGAGCCACACTGCTTCTCTAAGAAGAAGAAGAAGCGAGGCCAAGTGAATAGAGCACAGGCTTGGGAGTCAGAAGGACCTGTTTATAATCCCAACCCTGCCACATGCCTGCTGTGTGACCTTGGGCAAGTCACTTCACTTCTGAGCCTCAGTGACCTCATCTGTAAAATGGGGATTAAGCGTGTGAGCCCCACGTGGGACAACCTGATCACCTTGTATCCCCCCCAGCTCTTAGAACAGTGCTTCGCACATAGTAAGCGCTTAACAAATGCCATCATTATGATCATTATTATTATTATTATCCCAACTCTGCCACTTGTCTGCTATGTGACCTTGGACAAGTCACTTTACAATCCCAAGAACTTAGTACAGTGCTCTGCATATAGTAAGTGCCCAATAAATACAATCGATTGACTGATTGAAAGATTACCTTGTCTTTTCCTCAGTTACCTCATCTTTTCAATGGAAATGAAGACTGTGAGCTCCGTGGGGGACATGGACTGTGTCCAATCTGATTAGTTTGTTTCTACCCCAGTGCTTAGAAAAGTGCCTGGCACATAGTAAACACTTAACAAATACCTTAAATAATAATGATATGAACAATAATAATAATCATAACAATGATATTTGTTAGACATAAGGTTTGACACAGTCCCTGTCTCATATTGGGCTCACAGTCTTAGGGGGAAGGAGATCAAGAAAGGAGCATGGGGAAGGAGTCTTAGGGGGAAGCAGATCAAGAAAGGAGCACAGGGAAGGAGTCTTAGGGGGAAAGAGCCAGGGCTTTGGAGTCAAAGGTCACGAGTTCAAATCCCGGCTCTGCCAATTGTCAGCTGGGTGACTTTGGGCAAGTCACTTCACTTCTCTGTGCCTCAGTTCCCTCATCTGTAAAATGGGGATGAAGACTGTGAGCCCCCTGTGGGACAATCTGATCACCTTTTAACCTCCCCGGTGCTTAGAACAGTGCTTTGCACAAAGTAAGTGCTTAATAAATGCCATTATTATTATTATTATTATCAAGTATCAAATTCCCATTTTACCCAGGAGCTGACTAAAGTGAGGAAAAATGACTTGTCTAAGGTCACATTGTAAGTAAATGGAAGAGCTGGGATTAGAACTCAGGTTCCTTACTCCCAGACCAGTGCATTTTCCACTATGCCCCTTCCACTTTTCCCTTCCAACAGTTCATTTTCCATCAAACAGCTATATTGCTGAGCATGTATTGAATGCACAACACTGCGCGAAACACTGGAGAGGCTACACGTGAGAGTACTTGAGAGTTAGAAGACACACGCTTCAGATGGTGAACTCCAGTTGCATAAAGTGGTAAGCTCCTTTGGGGAAGAACATATGTGTTTTGCTTCTCTTTGAGTCTTCCAAGTGATCTAGACTCTAATCGCCTTGTGGGCAGGGAATGTGTCTGTTTATTGTTGTATTGAGAAGCAGCATGGCTCAGTGGAAAGAGCACGGGCTTGGGAGGCAGAGGCCACTTATCAGCTGTGAGACTTTGGGCAAGCCACTTCACTTCTCTGTGCCTCAGTTACCTCATCTGTAAAATGGGGATTTAGATTGTAAACCACACGTGGGACAACCTGATCACCTTGTATCCCCCCAGCGCTTAGAACAGTGCTTTGCACATAATAAGTGCTTAATCAATCAATCAATCAATCAATCAATCATATTTATTGAGCGCTTACTGTGTGCAGAGCACTGTACTAAGCGCTTGGGAAGTACAAGTTGGCAACATATAGAGACAGTCGCTACCCAACAGTGGGCTCACAGTCTAAAAAAGGGGGAGATTAACAAATACCTTAACAAATACCATCATCATTATTATTATTATTGCACTTTCTCAAACGTTTAGCACAGTGCTCTGCACACAGTAAGCGCTCAATGAATTCGATTGAATGATTGAATCAATAATGCAGTGATTGTCACTCAGTAGCTGACAGATGAGTATCACTGATTGACTTTCAGAAAAGGACTGAGAGTGGGCAAATGAGTTGCAGAGGGTCCTAAGATGGAGAACCCCCTTGAATGGGGTATCTCTTCGCTTTTTTCTTTAAATGCGAAGAATTCCAGTCTTCCTTTACAGCTGAACCTTTTGGGGTCTCTGACATTCTAGGTGCTCACAGACACCTCTGACCCTAGAAGTCTGAATGGATCAAAGCTGCTGATTGGAGTGTTTTTTAGATACACCGAGTAGGGGGATTTCTTTATTCTTAAATCCTGTCTACAAAAGAAAAAAAAAGACACTTTCCCAAGGAAGCTGATACCCTTCAGTCTGTACTATCTCTTGGTTTAATTGGAGGATTCCTGGAAGCTATGTCCCACTGCTTAGAAATCAATCAATCCTATTTATTAAGCACTCACTGTGTGCAGAACATGGTACTAAATGCTTGGGAGAGTACAGTACAACAATATACATACACATTCCCTGTCTACAACAAGAATTGTTATTATATATAGGTATAGATGTATGTGTAGGCATCATGGCCTAGTGGAAAGAGCCTGGGCCTAAGAGTCTGAGGGCCTGGGTTCTAATGCTGGCTGCTCCACTTACGTGCTGAGTGACCTTGGGCAGGTGACCTAATTAAATTCCATCATCTGCAAATTAGTGATTCAATACCTGTTCCACCTCCTACTTAGAGTGTGAGTCTCATGTAGAATCCGATGATCTTGTATCTACCCCAGTGCTTAGTGCACTGTTTGGCACACAGTAAGTGCTTAATAAATTCTGAAATCATTTATGTATACAAATATTATTATTATTATCTTTATATAATTGACCCTTTTCATTGATGTATTAATATCAGTATGTCAACACATTGTATTGATATATTGATGAAAAAAGCACACTGGGTATGACCCCAGTATGCACATAATACTATATACTATATATGAAAGACAATATAAAGACACTGATGCTCAATTTAAAAACAATGCTAAGTAGGGTACAGTGATTGGAGGAGCAGGTTTTATATATAAAATAATAATATATAACGTCAATTGGGTCTTTTTCATTCATCAGCAGAGGCATCCAACTTTTCCAACGGAACAACCTGAAGGGGAAAAGTAACGGTTCTGTTTTAAGGAAAATAAATCATCTCACATTTAGCCTTCTTTTGAATGTACTTCCTTGGAGAAAAAGTGCTGCTTTGGAAGATTTGACTTCCCTCCGTTAGCCAAAGCAGGGAGCCTTTTCATATGTTCACCTCTCCGTGGCTTAAGTAGTTCTTCCCCCTTCCCCGTTTCTATTCTCTTGATATCCGTTTGAACATATTCTTTTAGAGGAGAGAGTTGGATTACGGAATGCATGTCTCTATCTCCTGGTCATCATGCAGGACAAATTATTCATGTTTCAGTACTTCAATAATGAGATGTCAGCACATAATCCTACCCGTTGAGGGGATTGTCAAAAACGATTCAATCCCTTGCGATATGACCTCCGTGCCTTTTAAAGCTGGCCTCCATGAGAGAGTACATGTTATCTTAGCTTCTTCTGGGGTTTCTTAGCTTAATACTAACCGCCTCCTGCTCGGACTTGAAAGTCATGTATATGCATAATTCAAAACGCAAAACCTACTCTGGAACAGTCAGCTTCACATAAAGCAGTTATTAGCTACCATTTACTTTTAACACTTAGTGTGAAAATATATGAATGCGATCTTATTGCCATCGTAAAAGTCTACAGTAAGTTGTTGGGGTCGTTAATTTTCAGTTACTCGGTAATGGCGGAGTTCAGTCACTGGGGTTTTAGAGATGGCTCTTTTTAAAACAATAATCTATCCGTCAAAACAATCTTCTACCGTCAAAGATTCCTGACCATTGATACATCTGGAGGAAAGGAGATAGAATGCACTTTCTGTGATAATAATAATGCATTCCCTTGATATCTGAATCCACTGACTTGGAGCCCTGAACCTTATTGCCCGTGTCACTGGGGTGATATTGGGGATGGGCGGCGGTGGCGGTTCAGAACATTAAGAGTACATCTCACTGTCACCTGGAATGGCTTAATAATAGGATATTTGGAGATCTAGTGACCATTTCCTTCGGAAACCCCGATCCGTCTTGTTTTATGCCGTCGAGTCGTTTCCGACCCATAGCGACACCACGGATACATCTCTCCAAGGATGCCCCGCTCTCCATATCATTCCGGTAATGGATCCAGAGAGTTTTCTTGGTAAAAATCCAGAAGTGGTTTACCATTGTCGCCTTCCACGCAATGAACTCGAGCCTTCGCCCTAGACTCCCTCCCCTGCTGCTGCTGCCCAGCATGGGTGCGTTTTGATTTGTAGCAGATAGCCTTCCACTTGACAGCCACTTGATAGCTAGGAATGGAATGGGTAGGCCTCTGTTTGACTCTCCCTTCCATAACTGTGACTGGTAGAGGACTGGAAATTCTCCACGTGCGACCCTGAGAGGGGGAAATGCCGATTTACCTAATAGTAAATAATTGGGCTGAGATCTAGAGAAGCAACTGGGCCTGATGCCAAGGTAGGCGGTCTACGGTGGAGACCAGCTGTAGGTTTGAGTTGAGTTGACAGAGTAATGGCCCTCCCTCAGTATAACATGCACCATTCGTCTGAATCCAAATACATTTCTGTAGCCCAGTAGGGTTACAGCAGGCTCGGTTTAATAATAATAATAATAATAATGATAATGATAATAATAATAATAATAATAATAGTGGCATTTATTAAGCGCTTACTATGTGCAAAGCACTGTTCTAAGTGCTGGGGACGTTACAAGGTGATCAGGTTGTCCCACGGGGGGCTCACAGTCTTAATCCCCATTTTACAGATGAGGTCACTGAGGCCCAGAGAATAATAATAATAATAATAATAATAATAATAATGGCATTTATTAAGCACTAAGTGCTGGGGAATTTACAAGGTGATCAGGTTGTCCCACGTGGGGCTCACAGTCTTAATCCCCATTTTCCAGATGAGGGAACTGAGGCCCAGAGAAGTAAAGTGACTTGTCCAAAGTCACACAGCTGATGAATGGTGGAGCCAGGATTAGAACTCATGATCTCTGTCTCCCAAGCCCGGGCTCTTTCCACTAGGCCATGCTGCTTCTCATGGCTTCTCATTGAGAGAACTTCCCAAGCTCTTAGCACAGTGCTCTGAACACAGTAAGCGCTCAATAAATATGATTGAATGAATGAACGTAACAGAATTGGTGGACATGTTCCCTGCCCACAAGAAGCTTCCAGTCTGCACTCCTCATGAGATAAAATTAAAGTGAAAAAGAAAATGGATGAGATTTTTCATCTGGGTTGAAAACTTTGGAAAGTAAAAATAAAATTAATAAGATTAAGCTAATTGATCATCATCAACTCATATCCAATGTTGAAGTCTGTAACTGAACAGTCATTGTAAAAAAATAATAATGAGAGCTTTGCAAAGGAATATGACATTGAAACACTATATGAGACTGAAAAGTAAACCTCTAGGAGATGATCTAATGGTAGCAATTATTACTACATGTAATAGGATAAAAGTTCAGCCACATAAATATTGATGGCAGTTATCTAAGAATTAAATGCACAGTTAAAACTGTAAGTGCCGTATGAGAATTAAATACTTCAGCAGAAATATTGTTTGGAAAAAAAACAACGGGCAATCAGTCCACAAAGTGGGTTCAAATGATAAATGCATCATTACTTAAGGGTTTTGATTTGCTGGAAGATATTTGTTCTTGATCTCCCTTCCAGACAAAGGAGTATTCCCAAATTGCCTTCCAGTCTGAACTGATCGGGGATTTGACTTGATCAAATAGAACAAGAAGGACAAAAGAAAACGAATCAAAAACTCATGGCAAAGGAGTCTCAATGCATAATTGTAATATGAGTTAAAATGGGAAGAGATATGATAAAAGATAGAAACAAGAACAATTAGTGCACGCTTATGAAAGCATAGAAATGCGTTTCAGAAAGTCCATTAAGGAAGGATGCAGGGACATAACTGGAAAAGGACTGATAGTTAAATCAAGTAATTCTGACTAATGAAAACAGCAAGTTAGCTTGCTCAACAAAGCGGCAACGCTCAGGTTCTGTGTACTAAATGGAAACTCTATTTTCAGCTCCAGCTCAATGCCTTTTTCTGAGCACGGAGAAATTCCATTCCGATTCCACTTTATTCAATCCAGCGTCTAGTTTTCATTCAAAGGGACTCTAAGCTCCTGTGAGAAGGGAGCAAGCGTGGCTTAGTGGAAAGAGCCCGGGTTTGGGAATCAGAGGTCATGAGATCTAATCCCGGCTCTGCCATTTGTCAACTGAGTGACTTTGGGCACGTTACTTAACTTCTCTGTGCCTCAGTTACCTCATCCGGAAAATGGAGATTAAGACTGTGAGCTCCACGTGGGTCAAAATGATTACCTTGCATCTACCGCAGCTATTAGAACAGTGCTTGGCACATAGTATTACTCTATTACTCTATTTTATTTGTACATATTTATTCTATTTATTTTATTTTGTTAATATCAATCAATCAATCGTATTTATTGAGTGCTTACTGTGTGCAGAGCACTGTACTAAGCGCTTGGGAAGTACAAGTTGGTGACATATAGAGACGGTCCCTACCCAACAGTGGGCTCAAAGTCTACAAGTTAATACGTTTTGTTGTCTGTCTCCCCCTTCTAGACTGTGAGCCCGCTGTTGGGTAGGGACCATCCCTATATGTTGCCATCTTGTACTTCCCAAGCGCTTAGTACAGTGCTGTGCACACAGTAAGCACTCAATAAATACGATTGAATGAATGAATGAATAGTAAGCGCTTAACAAATACCATCATTATTGTTACTAACTCTTTTGTGTCATACTATATCTAGTTGTCTATACAGCGCTCTGTACACAGTAAGCACTTATAATAAGTGACATTGATGGACAAATTGATGGTATTTAGTACAGTGCTCTGCACACAGTATGCACTCACTGAATACTACTGATTGATTGGGTAATCAATCATATATATTGAATATTTGCTGTGTGCAGAGAACTGTACTAAGCACTTGGGAGACTACAGTCATTCATTCAATAGTATTTACTGAGCACTTACTGTGTGCAGAGCACTGTACTAAGCGCTTGGGATGTACGTCGGCAACAAATAGAGACGGTCTCTACCCAGCAACGGGCTCACAGTTGGTAGACATGTTCCCCGACTACAATGATCTTACAGTATAGAGGGGGGAGACAGACATTGATAATAATAATAATAATAATAATAATGGCATTTGTTAAGCACTTACTATGTGCAAAACACTGTTCTAAATGTTGGGGGGAATACCAGGTGATCACGTTGTCCCACGTGGGTTCACAGTCTTAATCCCCATTTTACAGATGAGGTAACTGAGGCTCAGAGAAGTGAAGTGACTTGCGCAAGGTCACACAGCAGACATGTGGCAGAGCCGGGATTCAAACCCATGACCTCTGACTCCAAAGCCCGTGCTCTTTCCACTGAGCCATGCTGGTTCTTATGAGCCATGCTGCTTCTAGATTACGGACACGTGTATACATGCTGTGGGGCTGAGGGAGATGTGAATAAAGTAAGCAAATCGGGGTGACACAGAAGAGGAAACAAAGGGTTAGTCCGGGAAGGTCTCTTGAAGAAGATGTGCTTTAATCAAGGTTTTGAAGGTAGGGAGAGTGATTGTCTACCCAATATGAAGCAGTGTGCCTCAGTTACCTCATCTGTAAAATGGGGATTAAGACTGTGAACCCCCTATGGGACAACCTCATCACCTTGTAACCTCCCCAGCGCTTTGAACCGTGTATTGCATATAGTAAGCGCTTAATAAATGCCATCATTATTATTATTATCTCCATGGGTGGCTTTGAAAATGGGAAGTCAAAAGCAGGGGGAAGCAGCATGGCTTAGTGGAAAGACCCCGGGCTTGGTAGTCAGCAGATGTGGGTTCTAATCCCAGCTTCGCCACTTGTCCGCTGTATGACCTTCGGCAAGTCACTTCACTTCTCTGGGCCTCAGTTACATCATATGTAAAATGAGGATTAAAACTGTAAGCCTCACATGGAATAACCTGATTACTCTGTATCTCCCCCCAGCACTTAGAATGGTGCTTGGCACATAGTAGGTGCTTAACAAATAACATAATTATTATGATTATTAATAAAAGCCCCTTCCACCAGTGAATCTTCTCAGATTTCAGTCCTGTCTGCCACTGACTGTCCCAGGTAGAACGCCAGAATGGGAAACAGACCAAAAGGATAATTTTGGAGCTCAGGAAGAACAGGACTCTCTAGAACTGGGGAGTGGGAAAAGACAGGGGTATGTGTGGGCCATCTCTGTCCAATTAGGGGAGTCACAGAGAGGGGAGGGGGTGGTTAAGCGCTTAGTACAGTGCTCTGCACACAATAAGCGCTCAATAAATACGATTGAGTGAATGAATGAATGGATTCCCGTTGCCCTCCCCTTCCCTCCTCAATCAATCAATCAATCAATCGTATTTATTGAGCGCTTACTATGTGCAGAGCACTGTACTAAGCGCTTGGGAAGTACAAATTGACATCACATAGAGACAGTCCCTACCCAACAGTGGGCTCACAGTCTAAAAGTCTAGAAGTCCTCAGCCTTCTGTGAGGACTCCTGACACACCCGGAGCTAATGAGGAGTTGTTGAAATAGAGTCCCTGTAACAGAATGACAGTCAAAGCTTCTGTGTAATCTTCACTGTGTTCAGAGAGTTTCTGAGCTCAACTGAAGCTTGGCATATTTGAGAAGGAAGTCAATTGAATTAACACTTGGATCATATTTAGGGGGGAAAAATGAAACATTTTCATTCCCCGTAATGCACCGCTGATTATTGCCTTAATTGGATAAATAATTTAACACACGAGTCCATCCAAGGCCCTGATTGGCATTTGGCATCAACGTTCAAAGTTTGCTCTCGATTCTCAGAGTCATTGATTGCTTTATGCTCCATGAACTATCCTCTCTAGAAGTGACCAAATTGAATCTCACAATTTACTTGCCTGCTTGGTGGGTAACTCCCTGACAGGTGATAAAATGCTGATGGGGAATAAGGAATGTCCACAGTTTGTTTTGAAAATGGCTTTAGAGAGATGTGCGGTCAGGGAACAAGTCTACCGACTGTCATATGGTACTTTTCCAGGCACTTAGTACAGTGCTCTACACTCAGTAAGTGCTCAATATCTTCGGTGTTTGCACAATGAGAGAATTAGTTCATTATGCGGGTCTGGATTATGGTCAATAAAGGGCAATAAAAATGTTCTGATGTGCGGATTAGGAGAGAGAAGCGTTGGGGAATAGACTGCAGTGAATGAAAGGAGTGAAAACTCCAGGCTATTTACTGAGGGTCTATTGCCTCAAAAGCACCATACTAAGCACCTGGGAGTGTACAATAGGAGCAGCCATGAACTTTTCCCAGTAAGAGCTTATATTTCACCATGATATGCCTTCTGATAGATTCCTTTATGTCTTGCTATATAATTATAATAATAACTATGGTATTTTTTAGTGCTCACTATGTGTTAAGTGCTGGGGTAGATACAAGTTCATCAGGTCGGTCATAGTTGGTGAAGCAGTGTGGCTCAGTGGAAAGAGCCCGGACTTGCTAGTCAGAGGTCATGGGTTCTAATCCCGGCATTGCCACTTGTCGGCTATGTGACTTTGGGCAAGTCACATAACTTCTCTGGGCCTCAGTTACCTCATCTGTAAAATGGGGATTAAGATTGTGAGCCCCACGTGGGACAACCTGATCACCTTGTATCCCCCCAATGCTTAGAACAGTGCTTTGCACTTAGTAAGTGCTTAACAAATACCATTATTATTATTATTATTATTATTATTATTATTATTATTATTACCACACGGGGCTCACAGTTTAAGGTGGAGGAAGAAGAGTTATTTTATCTGTATTTTACAGATGACAAAACAGAGGCTCAGTGAAGGTAAGTGACTTGTTCAAGGTCACACAGCAAGCAAATGGCAAAACTGGGATTAGAACTCGCAACCTCTGATCCTTGTGCCCATGATTTTTTCAATAGGTCATTCTGTTTCTGCCCACATCCTGCCTCTGGCCTGGATTGCCCTCCCTCTTCATTTTCGACAGACAATGACTCTCCCCCCCTTCAAAGCCTTATTCAGGGCAGATATTCTCCAAGAGACCTTCCCTGATTAAGCTCTCATTTCCTCTTCACCTTCTGTGATTTGCATCTTTTATTCACCCATCCCTCAGCCCACAGCAGTTACATGCATATCCGTAATTTATTTATTTTTATCAGTGTCTGTCTCCCCCTTTCAACTGTGAGCTCTTTGTGGTCACGAAATCTGTCTACCAACTCTGTTGCATTGTACTTGATCTGTACAGTGATCTGCACATGGTAAGCACTCAATAAGTGCTACCAATTGATAGCACCGTTCTCCCTCCCATATGGCATCTGAGTTCTCTGTGAGACAGGGACTGTATCTGATCTGATTCTCTCGTATGTAACCCAGAGCTTGGTACATAGCAAGCGCTTAATGAATGTCATCATTTTTATGATAGATTCCTTGATTCCTTTATGTTTTGGTGGATTCATTGGCCCATACAAGAACATGATGTGTAAGGGATTCTAGTACAATGCAACACACATTCTCTCTCAAAGAAGTCTTCAACAGGGATAATCCATTCCCCCACGTAAGCAGGACCCTGAGGAACTCTGAGGGCAACAGGTTGGTCCATTCCGCTGAAAGGACAGAGAGCAAAGATAAAGCAACGCTTTTCACACCCATGATACCCCATTAAATCCTTTTCCATTTCCTTCTCCAAGGGATGTCTTATTAAGGGAAAGGTTAATGATGTTGAACTAGAACACCTGAAGTCATTTTGCATTTAAACTGCATCAGATGACCGGTAAAGAAACTAGCCGACGGCTACCCACCGAAGAGGTTACTCAGTGGTACGTAGAGGACACGTTTGGCTTCTCGGGCGACCCTCTTTCTTTGAGTAGCTCTCCTCACTCCACTTCAGAATCAACTGAATAGAGAAGGCATTAGGGATGGTTTCCTCTCCTTTCCACTAGGCCACATTATGGTCCTTCAATCTATCATTGGTCTTTGAGTGTTTACTGAGTGTGGAAAGACTATAAAGTAAATTGATGTTATTAATAATAATGATAATGATAACAATAATAAAGATGGTACTTGTTAAGTGCTTACGATGTGCCAAGCAGTGTTCCAAGTGCAGAGGTAAACACAAGGTTATCAGGTTGGACACAGTCCCTGCCCCACATTGGGCTCACAGTCTTGATCCCAGTTTTACAGCTGAGGGAACTGAGGCACAGAGAAATGAAGTGACTTGCCTAACGTTACACAGCAGACTGGTGGTGGACCAGAATTAGAACCCAGATCCTTCTGACTCCCAAATAAATTACAAATATGCAAATAAGTGTCGTAGGGCTGCGAGGGGGGATGAATAAAGAGAGCAAGTCAGGGTGGTGCAGAAGGGAGTGGAAGGACAGGAAAGGAGGGCCTAGTCAGGGAAGACCTCTTGGAGGAGATGGGCCTTCAATAAGATTTTGAAGCGAAGGAGAGTAATTGTCTGTCAGATATGAGGAGGGATGGCATTCCAGGCCAGAGGCAGGAAGTGGGTGAGAGATTGGCGAAGAGATCGAGATCGAGGTATAGTGATTAGGTTGGCATTAGAAAACCAAAGGGCGTGGGCTGAGTTCTAATAGGAGAGTAGCAAGGTGGAAAGGTGAGTTTGGGGAGAACGAGATGAGGAGCCCTCTACTCAGTGCTTTGGAGATTAAAATATTGTAAATTGACATTACTTCTATTCTTAAGAAGCTACAACCTAGAGGGGGAACCAGTTATCCAATCAATAGTATGTATTTTTATGGTATTTTTTAAGTGCTTCCTCAACTGTTAAGGCACTGAACTAATGATGATGATGATGGCATTTATTAAGCGCTTATTATGTGCAAAGCATTGTTCTAAGCTCTGGGGAGGTTACAAGGTGATCAGTTGTCACACGAGGGGCTCACAGTCTTAATCCCCATTTTACAGATGAGGTATTGAGGCACAGAGAAGTTAAGTGACTTGCCCAAAGTCACACAGCTGACAATTGGCAGAGCCGGGGTTTGAACCCATGACCTCTGACTCCAAAGCCTGAGCTCTTTCCACTGAGCCACGCTGCTTCTCTTAACTAATAAGCTAATCAGTTTGGACACAGTCCATGTCCCACATGGGGCTCACAATCTTAATCCCCATTTTACAGATGAGGTTACTGAAGCACAGTGAAGTGAAATACTTTGCCCAAAGTCACACAGTAGAGTCAGAATTAGAAGGCAGGCCCTTCTGATTCATTCAATCATATTTATTGAGCACTTACTGTGTGCAAAGTACTGTACTAAGCACTTGGGAAGTACAAGTTGGCAACATATAGAGATGGTCCCTAACCAACAGCGGGCTCACAGTCTAGAACTCAAATGCAAAAGCAACCCACATAATAAAATAGCAAGGAACCAATGCTTGGTTCATAATCAGCTTTAACATTAACTGTTTAATTCTGGAACCTGCATGTTTTCTTTTAATAAAAAGTACTGGCCTTTGCCATGATGAAAATTATCCATAGCCCCTTCCAACTACCATTCCATTTTTCTTTTCCACTTACTGGCATAACTCCTTGAACAAGATGCCAGTGAACTAATTCTTTGTTCTCATGTTCCTTGACTTCATTACTTTTGACAAGTCCTGCCCTCTCCTCATATTTTTTAGCCCTGGCTTCAGTAACATCCCTCTCTTTAACTCTTCTCATACCTTTGTTTCTCTTCTTTCCCCAAGGCTTGGTTCTATCTTTCCTCTATTTTAATGCAGTGGGAATTTTCTCCTTTCCCTCATATTCCTTTAGAGAGTACATCAATTTCTGTGGTTTTAACTACTCTCTGTATTCTTATGAATTCACCCTGATTCTAGTTGTGATATTTAGAAACAAATGAGAACTACTGCATTTCAGCTATTACATACTATATTTAGTTTCTAACTACTAGGCTACACTTCTTCCCATTTATTGAACATTTAGTGTATGCAGAGTGCTGTAATAAGAGTCTTAACAGTGCCAGATGAATGGGGAGATATTCCAACTAAGTCTAATTTTCCCTTGCTTTTTTTTTTATGGTATTTGTTAAGTGCTTATTATGTACCAGGCACTGTACTAAGTGTTGGGGAAGATACAAGGTAATCAGGTTGGACACAGTCCATGTCCCACATGGGCCTTAGTTCCCATTTTACAGATGAGGTAACTGAGGCCCAGAGAAGTGAAGTGACTTACCTAAAGTCCCACAGCAGATACGTGGCAAAGCCGGGATTAGAACCCAGGCCCTTCTGACCCTCGTCCCCCCTCTATCCCCCCCATCTTACCTCCTTCCCTTCCCCACAGCACCTGTATACATGTATATATGTTTGTACATATTTATTACTCTATTTATTTATTTATTTATTTATTTTACTTGTACATATCTATTCTATTTATTTTATTTTGTTAGTATGTTTGGTTTTGTTCTCTGTCTCCCCCTTTTAGACCGTGAGCCCACTGTTGGGTAGGGACTGTCTCTATATGTTGCCAACTTGTACTTCCCAAGTGCTTAGTACAGTGCTCTGCACACAGTAAGTGCTCAATAAATACGATTGATTGATTGATTGATTGATTGATTGACCCTAGATCTGTGCTCTATCCACTAGGCCATGCTGCTCCGGGCAGAATACTAGATTTGATGAGAGGCGGAACGACTTTGTGAATGACCTTAGCCACATCTCTTCCACCCACAACTGCTCACTCTTAAACGCTGGTACTTTTGATGGCTTGAAAACTCTTGTCGGGCAGAGCAGAGCGCCGCAGAGATACAGCTGGGAATCCAAGTGGAAATTAGGAGAATATTCCAGCTAATGACAGACTGACTCCTGTTGAGCTAAGGTATTTCGATGACTTGGACACTCATTCCCTTAAGCCATGCATTCAGATCGGCTTTGCAGGCTCTTCTAGGAACTGCACTGATGCCCACTGAATCTCTAGAACGAACACAGAAAAAAAAAATAACTGTGCTGTTTGCAAAGCGCTCACTTTGTGCCAAGCCCTGAATTAAATGCTGGAGTATGTACAAAGTAAGCCAAGCAGACAAATCAAAATAATCAGTCCCGCTGCCCCATGGGGCTCACAGATTAAGTAGGAGGAAGAACAGGGATTGACCTCCATTTTAATCAATCAATCAATCAATCAATTGTATTTATTGAGCGCTTACTGTGTGCAGAGCACTGTACTAAGCGCTTGGGAAGTACAAGTTGGCAACATATAGAGACAGTCCCTACCCAACAGCGGGCTCACAGTCTAAAAAGTGGGCTCACAGTCTGAGACACAGAGAAGTGAGGTGACTTGCCTGAGCTCAGAGGGCAGACAAGTGATAGAGGCAGAATGAGAACTCAGGTCCTCTGACTTCCAGATGTATCCTCTTTCCACCAGACCAGCCTACCTCTGTCAGAATCTTCTGGAGGCTACCAGTAATGCACCCTTCAATTAATCCATCAATTAAAGGTATTTATTGAGCCTTTCGTGTGTGCAAATCACTGTACTAAGTAATGATAGTGGTATTTGTTAATAATGATAATAATAATTTTGGTATTTGTTAAGCGCTTACCATGTGCCAAGCACTGTTCTGAGCACTGGGGGTGATACAAGGTAATCAGGTTGTCCCACACGGGGCTCACAGTCTTAATCCCCATTTTCCAGATGAGGTAACTGAGGCCCAGAGAAGTTAAGTAACTTGCCCAAAGTCAAACAGCTAGTAAGTGGCAGAGCTGGGATTAGAACCCATGACCTTTGACTCTTAAGCCCACACTCTTTCCACTGAGCCGCTCTGCTTCTCTGTTAAGTGTTTACAATGTGTCAAGCACTGTACTAAGCGCTGGGGTAGATACAGGATAATCAGATATCACATGGGACTCAAAGTCTAATAGGAGGGAGAACAGGTATTGAATCTCTATTTCGTAGATTAGGTAAATGAGGCACAGAAAATTTAAGTGACTTATCCAGGGTCACGCAGCAGATAAGTGGCAGAGCTAGGATTATGATCCTGGTCTTCTGCTCTGCCAATTGTCAGCTGTGTGACTTTGGGCAAGTCATTTAACTCCTCTGTGCTTCAGTTACCTCATCTGTAAAATGGGGATGAAGACTGTGAGCCCCCCGTGGGACAACCTGATCACCTTGTAACCTCCCCATCACTTAGAACAGTGCTTTGCACATAGTAAGCACTTAATACATGTCATTATTATTATTATTATTATTATTATTATTATTATTCTGACTCTTTTCACTAGAACCACCCTACAATCAGCCCCAAGTGCTTAGAAAAGTACAACATAAGAAGAGAAGCAATGTTGCCTAGTGGCTAGAACATGGGCCTAGGAATCGAGAAGCAGCATGGCTTAGTGGAAGGAGCCCGGACTTGGGAGTCAGAGGTGATGGGTTCTAATCCCAGCTCCGCCACATGTCAGCCATGTGACTTGGGGCAGATCACTTCACTTCTCTGTGCCTCAGTTCCCTCATCTGTAAAATGGGGATGAAAACTGTGAGGTCCACGTGGGACAACCTGATTACCTGGTATCTACCACAGCACTTAGAACAGTGCTTGGTGCATAGTAAGTGCTTAACAAATACTACCATGATTATTTATTTATTATGGACTTCACTTCTCTGTCCCTTAGTTCCCTCATCGGTAAAATGGGGATTATGTCTGTGAGCCCCTTGTGGGACAGGGACTGTATCCAACCTGCTTTGATTGTATTCCCCCTAGTGCTTAGTACAGTGTCTGGCCCAGAGTAAGCTCTTAACAAATACCATAATAATAATTATTATTGTTTTTACCTGTTTTCCCTGCTACTTAGATGGTGAGCCCTGTGTGTTACAGGGACTCTGTTTGAGTTGATCATCCTCTATCTTATCTTATCATCCTATATTATCTGTATCTGATCACCCCAGCACTTACAAAGGGCCTTTCATTCAATCGTATTTATTGAGCGTTTACTGTCTGCCGAGCACTGTACTAAGCACTTGAAAAGTACAATTCGGCAACAAATAGAGACAATCCCTACCCAACAATGGGCTCACAGTCTAGAAGATAATAATTATGGAATTTATTAAGTGCTAGATGCCAAGCACTGTTCTAAGCAGTGGGGTAGATACAAGTTAATCAGGTTGGACAGAGTCCCTGTCCCACATGGGGCTCACAGTCTCAACGCCCATTTTACAGATGAGTTAGCTGAGGCACAGAGAACTTAAGTGACTTGCCCACGGTCACGGAGCAGACAAGTGGCAAAGCCAGGCCTGCTGTCTTTCCTCTATACCATGCTGACACTTAGTAAGCATTTAATACCACAACCGTTATTCAGACAGATGCAATTGAATTAGACTCAGGCCTTATCTCACATAGGACCCCTCATCTCATGGACAGGGAGAATAAGGACTTAATCTCCTCTTCATAGATGTGGATACTGAGGCCCAGAGAGATTTAGGCAGCTTGCCTAAGGTCACTCAACGGGGAAAGGGGTGGAATTGGAATTGGAGCCTAGCACAGAGGGATTAGTCACAATCTTTAGCTGCCCCATCAGTGTGGTGACTATTCTGTATATAAATCCAGAAGAATAGCTCTCCAAATCAACCGGTCAATCAATCTGTGGTATTTATTGAGCACTTACACTGTGCAGAGCACTACGCTTGGGAGAGTACAATGCAGCAGAATTATCATCATCATCATCAGTCATATTTATTAAGCACTTACTATATGAAGAGCACTCTACTAAGCGCTTGGGCGAGTATAATAGAACAGAATTAGCAGACATTTGCCATCCATAACGAACTTCCAACCAGCCTAGTCTCCATCTTGTGTACTCTCTGGAGAGACTACCTTAGAGAGTATGATGCCCCAATCCTTTGGACAAAAAAGAAAACAGGATAATTGCATGAAGTTATATTTAGGAAATAACAAGGATGCCAGAGATCATGTTTTGTTAAATGAGATGAAGTTGAGCTTATTGAATCAATGGTACCCAGAGAGATCAATAAAGATTCACCAGAGTCAACCTCAAAGAGAGATAAGGTCAGTTATTATTAGAATCTATGCTTTTGAATTAAAGAATTCATGAAATGAAGAACTATGTTTTTTATAAGAGTAGAGCCATCCATTTATAATTCATAGACAATGAATAAGTTATCCTCCTATTACAATATTGATTTCTCTTGTAATACAAATCAACATTATAGGATGACTAGATTTCATCTTTTGTAATTTGAGCTGTATAATACGTTGGTGTCTCTGACCTCAATATTTATTCATTCAGTAATATCTAATCTGTGTATATCCATTTTCTTCTTATTCTTAGCATGTTTCTCTCCCTAAAGGAATAGAGTGCTTTCATCCATGCTGGAAAAAAAAAGTAGTCATGAGTTCCAGTGTGACATGTGTAGTTTCAAGAAATGAACATTTCTTCAATCTAGAATTAGTTCAGGTTCTTTCTACATGATCAAAAAAATAAATAAATGAAAACAAATATTGGAAAGGAATTTAGAGATTGCATAAGGGTGGCAGTTCTTACATTTTTAACATTGGAACTAGTTCTTTTCAAGAAAATATTACATTAAAGCCTCTGCCTCAAAACACTTGTTTGGGGTAAACTAAAGGGATTCTGCAGTAAAAATGGTTGTGATTGGGTGCTATGAATCCTTATTATTGGCCAATTTCTTCCCATTCCCTCTATATTTTCAACCCTCCAATTTTAAGAGGCGGGAACCTGATGGCCACCACCTATCCATTCTGGTGAAACGATAATGATCTCAAATGTCTTTGAATACTTCCATCTTGTCACTTTCCCCATCACTTAAAGAATGGCAAATTGGAATTGGTCAAGAACTGCGAGGAAATAACTCAATCCTGTTCGGACCACTGAATCACTACTGCTAGTCTCAGTGGAGGTTTTCTAGGAAGCCGCTTCACTGGAAATAAATTTCTGTAACATTCCCAACATCTGGTTGCTTTTAAAGAATGGGGTAGTGGTTTTCTTTAAATGTGAAAACCAATGACAAAATTAGGTGGAGGTGTTCAAATGCAGTCCATCACCAGGAAATTGTGAGATTTCTTAAGAGGCACTCATGTTTGAATATTAGACCCATTTACAAACACATTCTTGGGGGGAAGAAAAGCAACTTCATATTTTAGACAGACAACCTGGGAAAGATAAGTTATTTACTTTGGTCAAGTTCACAATCAGTCCACGAAACAACAATTTTTGCATGCTTACAGTGCGTAAAATACTGTAGTGAACATTAGGGAGAGTGTGGGGTGTCGAGTTTAAGTGTTTAGGTAGTGCAAAAGGTCTGACTTGTGACTTAGGACATATTAATTGGGGAAGACTGCTAGCTAAACTCACATCAAAAACAGCACTTTGTTCTATGGGGTGGATACAACATTGAAAGCTAATGAGTTTGGACACAGTCCATGTCCCAGATTCTTAATCCCCATTTTAGAGATGAGGTAACTGAGGCGCAGAGAAGTTAAGTGGTTTGCCCAATGCCGCACAGCAGACAAGTGACAGAGCTGGGTTTACAGCCTGTGCTTACCCACTAGGCCAACCTGCCTCCCTGCTCACAAAGAGCTTACAATATAAAGAGAAAGACAGATATTTAAATGAATTATCTATCTATCTATCTATCTATCTATCTATCTATCTATCATCTATCTCATCTATCTATAGATATGTAAACTCTGTGGGGCTAAAAGGGGTTGAATATTGAGTGCTTAAGAGGTATAGCTTAAGAAGCAGCATGGCTCAGTAGAAAGAGCCCGGGCTCGGAATCAGAGGTCATGGGTTCTAATCTCGGCTCTGCCATATGTCTGCTGTGTGACCCTGGGCAAGTCACGTAACTTCTCTGAACCTCAGTTACCTCATCTGTAAAATGGGGATTAAGACTGAAAGCCCCACATAGGACAAACTGATCACTTTATATCCCCCCAAGCACTTAAAACAGTGCTTTGCACATGGTAAGCGTGTAACAAATGCCATCATTATTATTATAGATCCAAGCACATAGGCCATTCAGAAGGAAGAGAAAGTAGGGGAGATGAGGGCTTAGTCAGAGAAGGCTTCTTGGAGGAGATGTGATGTTAGTAATGTCTCAAGGACTGCTTAGTACAGTGGTCTTCCCACAGTAAGAGATCAGTAAATGGCAATATTTGATTGGCAGATTGATAGGTGAGAGGAGCAGATTATGTAATGTTACTTGATCAGATGCTGTTAGCAATTTGTCAGATATTTCTTCTGGAACAATTGCACTGCTCTAATGAGTAAGACCATTAGTAAAATAATTATAATTAGTTATAATTACACAAATTGGGGATGTTCATTAATGGTAACCTCTATTTTCTGGTCTCAATAGAGCTAATTAATGGCATAGCCACTTGCTAAATGTAGTGATTACCGACCCACACAGTGACCCAAGACCGGTTAATTCAACAGAATTGAAATGTCACCCTTTTTTTCCAATTGACTTATCTCCCTATTGCTCCCTAGAATAGGGTGAGTGGAGGAGGCTGTGTGGGAAAGGTAGACTGTAAGCTCCCATTGGTCAGAAAGAGCATTCACTTGGGAGTCAGAGGTCATGGGTTCTAATCCCGCCTCCACCACTTGTCAGCTGTGTGACTTTGGGCAAGTCACAACTTCTCTGTGTCTCAGTTACCTCGTCTCTAAAATGGGGATAAAGACTATGAGCCCCTCATGGGACAACCTGATTACCTTGTATCGACCCCAGTGCTTTGAACAGTGCTTGGCACATGGGAAGTGCTTAACAAATACCAACATTATTAGTATTATTATTACCAAATCTGTCATATTGTACTCTCAAGCACTTAGTTAAGCGCTTGGCACATAGTAAGCATTCAATACAGAGAAGCAGCATGGCTCAGTGGAAAGAGCATGGGCTTTGGAGTCAGGGGTAATGGGTTCAAATCCCGGCTCTGCCACTTGTCAGCTGTGTGACTTTGGGCAAGTCACTTAACTTCTCTGTGCCTCAGTTACCTCATCTGTAAAATGGGGATTAAGACTGTGAGCCCCACATGGGACAACCTGATTACCTTGTAACCTCCCCAGTGCTTAGAACAGTGCTTTGCATATAGTAAGCTCTTAATAAATGCCATCATTATTATTATTATTATTAATATATTCTTCTTTCAAAGTGAGTCAAGTTGTGGATAAATGACTTTCATACCATCTCACCACTTTGGCCCTCACAGCTTCTCACTAGATTCTTGAACATAAAAATCCACAAATTCTACTATTTGAGTATTTGCACATTATTTTACACCCGTGACCCCAGTTACATTGTAAGCAGCTGGTGGGCGGAGGTTGTGTTTTACATCACTCTCACCCAAGCAGTTATACCAATATCCTACTGATTGATTAATGACTCTTAAGACAATAATAATAATCCACACTGCTACAAACAGTAGGCTGGACAGGAAAATCCATCGGTTGGAGAAAACAGCATAGCAATGGGATTTAAGGGATGTAAATTTGTTCCTGCAGCTTTTAATCCCGGCTCCACCACTTCTTTGCTGGGAGACCTTAGGCAAGTCACTTAACTACTCCGTGCTTCAGTTATCTCATCTGTAAAATGGGGATTAAGACTATGTGTCCCACGTAAGACATGGACTGTGTCGGACCTGATTAGCTTATATTTACCTCAGCATTTAGTTCAGTGCCTACTTTTTTTTTGATGACATTTATTAAGCACTTACTGTGTGCAAAACAGTGTTCTATGCACTGGGGATGTTACAAGGTGATCAGGTTGTCCCCTGGGGGCTCACAGTCTTCATCCCCATTTTACAGATGAGGTAACTGAGGCACAGAGAAGTGACTTGCTCAAAGTCACACAGCTGACAATTGGCAGAGCCTGGATTTGAACCCCTGACTTCGGACTCCAAAGCCCGTGCTCTTTCCACTGGGCCACGCTGCTTCTCATACTTCATAGTAAGACCTCAACAAATACCATAAAAAAATGTTTTGAACAATCTGCGTTGGTGAGGATCCATTTGGATTCTGAGAAGAGGCACAGAAGAGGGTTCGGGATCTGAGATAGTTTCCACCATAATAAAAAGCCAGTGGTCATAAATTTCCCTTAACCAGATCTGCAGGTCACAAATGGAGATTTCCTCGGCTTCCTTTACCATATGAGTAGAATCTTACAGGTTGCAGGGCAGTGCACAAGAATACTCTCACAAGGAATTTCAAGAATTATCAGCCAAATTCCCATCATTCTTTTCTGACTTAGTTGCTCGAAGAATTGTTGGCTGTTCACGTCAAGGTCTTTCAACTGTAGTGAAAATAATGAAGCCTGGCTGCCCAAGATTGATTGCTACAGTTATGGCCCTTTACCACTCTGGGTTTGTAACAATAGATAGTAGCAGATAAGTTAAAAACGTGATCAATGCATTCAACTTTCAGCCAGTATGTAGCCTGAGGAGGGAAAGGAAAAGATACGTTCTTCCCTTCCCCACAGCACCTGTATATATGTATATATGTTTGTACGTATTTATTGCTCTATTTATTTGTTTATTTTACTTGTACATATCTATTCTATTTATTTTATTTTGTTAATATGTTTTGTTGTCTGTCTCCCCCTTCTAGACTGTGAGCCCACTGTTGGGTAGGGACCGTCTCTATATGTTGCCAACTTGTACTTCCCAAGCGCCTAGTACAGTGCTCTGAACACAGTAAGCGCTCAATAAATACGATTGATTGATTTATTGATTGATTGATTGATTGATTGATTGATTGATTGATTGATTGATACAGGCCGATACATTTCCGGGCCTGATGATTTAGGTGGTCAGGCAATCGGATGATTTAAATCATGGTATTTTGTACGTTCTTATGACGTGTTAAACTTCGGGGCAGTTACAGGATGATGAGATCAGACCCGCACTATCTTCCATCTGAAGTAAACAATCTAAGAGATAGAGAGAGCAGGCCATTTCACAGATGCAAAAATGAAGCCCAGAGAGGTTGTGACTTGCACGGGGTCACACAGCGGGTCAGTAGCAGAGCTGGGATTAGAACCCAAGTCTCTCAAATTCCAGCCCCGTGCTCTTTCTGTCAGGCCAGAGCTAGAAACAAGACACCATCACCACCTCACAGACTCTTCCACTTCCACTTTTTGAATGAATTTCTAATTTCTTCACCTTGCATTCAATCAATCAATCAGTGGTATTTACTGAGCAGCTCATTCTATGCAGAGCACTATTATACGTGCTTGGGAGATTAGGGACTGTCTCTATATGTTGCCGATTTGTACTTCCCAAGAGCTTAGTACAGTGCTCTGCACACAGTAAGTGCTCAATAAATACAATTGAATGAATGAATACAATACAGTAAAGTAGGTAAACATGTTCCCTTCCTACAAAAAGGCACCTAATCACTGAGTGCTCCCGACCTCTATCCTTCTATTTATAAATCTAATATAAGTTCTTTTTCCTGTCTCCCTGTATCGAGTGCCTGTCTGCCCTGGCTAGATTTTAATCTCCCAGAGGGCAGGGATCATCTACACTAATTCAAATGGACTCTTCCCTCTAGACACTAAGCCCATTGTGGGTATGGAAGGTGTCTCTTCATTGTTGTATTGTACTCTCCCAAGTGCTTAGTGTAGTGCTCTGCACACTGTAAGTGCTCAATGAATACAATTGAATGAATGAATGAATGAACATTTAGTAATAATAATAATGATGATGGCATTTGTTAAGCACTTACTATGTGAAAAGCACTGTTCTAAGTGCTGGGGAGGATTCAAGGTGATCAGGTTGTCCCACATGGCGCCCGGGCTTTGGAGTCAGAGGTCATGGGTTCAAATCCCGGCTCCGCCAATTGTCAGCTGTGTGACTTTGGGCAAGTCACTTCACTTCTCTGGGCCTCAGTTACCTCATCAGGAAAATGGGGATGAAGACCGTGAGCCCCCCAAGGGACAACCTGATCACCTTGTAACCTCCCCAGCGCTTAGAACAGTGCCTTGCACATAGTAAGTGCTTAATAAATGCTATCATTATTATTATTATTAGCCTAACGGATAGGGCATAGGCCCAGGAATCAGAAGGACCCATGTTCTAAAACCGACTCAGCCACCTATCTGCTGTGTGACCTTGGGCAAGTCACTTAACTTCCCTGTGCCTCAGTTCTCTCAGCTGTAAAATGCGGATTAAGATCGTGAGCCTCTTGTGGGACAGGGACTGTCTCAAACCCGATTTTCTTATACCCGACCTAGCCTTTAGAACAGTGCCTGGCACAGAGTAAGCACTTAACAAATGCCACATTTATCATTAAGTACTAATTAGCTAAGTACTAATTAACTCATTATTAAGTCCTAAGCCCAGAGTTTATTACAGTGCGTGGCACATAGTAAGCACTTAACAAATGCCACGCATTATTAATATTAGAAACAAATGGACCAATTTTGGATTTTATCCTCCTTCCTTTCTTCTCCTCTGATCTAGGTCTTCCCTAAAATCCTGAAAGCGCTAAACCAGTTTAAAAACCTTGGAGCAATAGGGAGTGGCAGGTGGTAAATATTAGATGGCTTCCCCAAAATCTGGGTACTCAGCATCCGTAGATGCCCCAGGCTTCCCTTTACAATGACAACAGATCACCCAAAACCTCATCTTGGCCAAATACATGCTTCAAGAGGGCTGTAAAGGATCGCAGTCGAAGCGACCATTTAAGCTGAAAGCATTTTCATAAACTGTGTTTGTGCCGCTTACCCATATTCTGACCAAGGAGATGATGTAGTTCAAACACCTAAATATATTTTCTGCTCTGAGCAAATGGTAAAACCGCAGTTCCGCGTAGGAACGCTCTAATGGTTAGCTGCTTTAAATACAAGACCCAAGATAAAAATCAATCCATCTGACACACAGGAGTCAGACTAGAACATCTTCTTCAAAAGCAGAAAAAAAGAAATGAAAGTAGCACTTTAAGTGCTTCGCTGTTGCAAATTCTCTGGAGAGCCTTTGAGCTTGTGTAGTTAGCTTTCGGGTGGTCATGGTTGTGTTGGGAGGACGTAAGGGAGGTTTTGAGGAGAGTAACGCTATAGCTGGTTCTCAGCATATCCTTTATTCCATTAATTCCTCTTCCTTCAAGAATACACCCAGAGCTACTTGTGTTATCTAGTTCATAGGAAAAAAAGCTTATTACTCACCCTAATCATATGTCTCCTCTTCAGAACGGCCCCAGGGTCACAATAGCGTTATAGGGAAGATAAAACCAATCTAAGGGAAAAGTGGAAGCCATGTGGCCTAGAGGAAAGAGCTGAATTCCCCAAGACAGGAGACTTTGGTTTTAAATTGCAGCTCTGCCACTGGCCTGCTATGAGACCTTGGGTAAGTCAATTCTATCTCTGTGTCTCTTGTTCTCCCTATTTCTAATTGATTTAGTTGTCTGTGCCCCCCCCCCAGGGTTGTAAGCGCCTCGAGGGCAGTGATCATGTCTATCGAGTCTATCGTATTGTACTCTCCCAAGCTATTTGTACAGTGCTTTGCACATAGGAAGTGCTCAGTCAACACCCCTGATTGACAGCCACGGTCACAGCTGCCACCACAGCCCTGGTGAGGTGACCTGCCCAAGATTAGAGAAGCAGCGTGGCTCCGTGGAAAGAGCCCGGGCTTGGGAGTAAGAGGTCATGGGTTCAAATCCCAGCTCTGCCAGTCGTCAGCTGTGTGACTTTGGGCACGTCACTTCACTTCTCTGGGCCTCAGTTACCTCAGCTGTAAAAGGGGGATGAAGACTGGGAGCCCCACGTGGGACAACTTGATCGCCTTGTATCCTCCCCAGTGCTTAGAACAGTGCTTTGCACATAGTAAGCGCTTAACAAATGCCATCATCATTATTATTATTATCACAGAGCAGAAAGGTGGCAGAACAGAGATTAGAATCTAGATAATCTGACTCCTAGGTCTGTGCTCTTTCCAAAACACCACGCTGCTTTTTTTTATGGCATTTATTAGGCACTTACTATGTGCCAAGCACTGTTCTAAGCGCTGGGGAGGTTACAAGGTGATCAGGTTGTCCCACAGGGGGCTCACATTCTTCATCCCCATTTTACAGATGAGGGAACTGAGGCACAGAGAAGTTAAGTGACTTGTCCAAAGTCACCCAGTGGATAATTGGTGGAGCTGGGATTTGAACCCATGACCTCTGACTCCAAAGTCTGTGCTCTTTCCACTGAGCCAAGCTGCTTCTCACTGTTTTCTCTGTACTACTCATTTGTGAGCCCCTGTGAAACAGGGACTGCATCTGACTTTATTAACTTGTAATACCGACAATAATTACGGTATTTATTAATCGCTTACTATGTGCCAAGCACTGTTCTAAGCACTGGGATAGGTACAAGGTTATCAGGTTGTCCCACGTGGGACTCACAGTCTTAATCCCTACCTACTGTACCCTAATGCTTAAAATAGTTCTAGACACATAATAAATCATAAAATAATAATAATAATAACAATGGTATTTGTTATGTGCTTCCTATGTGTCAGGCACTGTTCTGAGCACTGGGGTAGAAACAAGATCATCAGTGTGGACATAGTCCCTGCCCCACACAGGGCACACAGTCTTAATCCCCATTTTCCAGATGAGGGAACTGAGGCACAGAGAAGTTAAGTGACTTGCTCAAAGTCACACAGCTGACAATCAGTGGAGGGGATTTGAACTCAGGTCCTTGGCCTCCCAGGCTCATGTTCTTCCTGTCCAAATGCCATCTGGTTCAACCCAGGAGGAAACCAGAAAAGCCAAAGGAAGTCTCAGAAAAGAGAATCAGACTCTTCATTCCCGTTTCAATCTACCAGACCCAGATGAGGTAATTAGCTCTCCATTAGAAATACCCAAATGACCTCCAAAGATATGTATCGCTTGACTTTCCCTGCCTGCGTGGAGAAACAGTGTTAAGGAAAAGGACTTCTCTTAAGAGGTTACCAACAAGAGAAGATAAATGAATGGATAAATAATGACTTCATAACAAGCAATTATGCCCGTAAATAAATTAAAGCCAAATATGGGGGTATCAATCTCAATACACATTACCAAATTGAGCAGAGACATTCGTAAAGTGCAAGTGACATCAAATTAGTTGGTTTAGAAGCGAAGATTTGAGATTTATTGGGCAGTAATGGAGACATGGCAACCGCGGAGTGAAATGCCGCTGTGTTGATTTTCCTGAGGAAGAACTCCCCCTCCGAGCCACCACACACACAGAGGCTCAGAGAAAAGGCAGATTATCCCCAGCAGATAATGTCCAACCGGCGGCAATTATAATGAACAGTAAGAAGGGTTCAACCTTCGCATTTATAGCCCTTCTTTCCCGAGACTCATTAAGGCAAGTGAAGCTAGATGGATAAAGCACAGCCTATGATCCCCTGGGCTCTAATTGTGGGGTAAAAGTGAGAAGGTAAACATGTAGAAAAAATTCTCCTTGGTTCTCAGAGGATTCCAAACTTCCAGCAAGGACCCCTGAAAAATCACCCCAGGACTCTGAGAAAATTACCTCTCCGTGGAGTGAACTGTGTGTGTCTCTTCGCTCCCTGGCTTGATTTTGAACGCGGATACCTACCCTCCAGCCTATAAAGACGAGTTAAGACCTGTCTCATTTCATCACCCCCTTTGACGGGATTGAGGGGTTGATTCGAAAGGGGCATGTTTTCTTTCTTGTTTCCATCCGTTTCACCAAACCAAACGTGTAGGGCATCAGGAACATTAAATGCAGATCATTCTGTTAGTTATGTCTTGCGGGGCATAATTTTTTCTGTTTGTTTGTTTACTGTAGCGTGGGATTTTAGTAGTGAAATGTCTGGTCCTATTAAATAATCAAACATTGCAGTTTCTAGTGAGCTGGCTCAGCATTTTTCTCATTTTGCATATTCTGAAATGTATTTGCACAAATGTTTTCCAGTAAATGCTAAGTTGAAGATATCTTTTTCATGAGTGGAAATTTCTTCGGTCCCCAAATTGTATTTTATTGTTGGACCCGATGTACATTTGATTGTCATTAGAGACTACAGAATCCTTCTTCCCCAAATGATTTCTAATTACCCCACTGTACTGAGTCCAACTGCCAAGTTAGCACTTTTGCAGTATGTAAAACAATCAGCTCAACCCTCTCCTATCTTACCTAACAAATTTCAACAACCCAACAAATTCATTTTGCTCCTTCAGCGAAAGGTCGATGGTGAGATAGATGAGATTGGAGTACGGTGAGTAGGCCGGTTTTAGAGGAGTGAAGTGTGAGGGCCGGCTAATGTTAGGAAATCTGCAAGGTAAAATAGGAGAAACAAGGTGAATGAATGCTTTAAGGCTAATGATAAGAAGTATTATTATTTTTTTTTATGTGGAGGTGAATGGGCATCCATTGGAGGTTCTATTCTCCAAAGCGCTTAGAACAGTGCTTTCTACTCAGTTAACTCTCAATAAATAGCATTGATTGATTGGCTCTTTCTTTAACTCCCACTCAATTAATCAATCGTATTGATTGAGCACTTACTGGGTGCAGAGCACCGGTGTAGGCCATGGGTTCTAATCCTGGCTCTGCCACTTGTCTGCTGTGTGACCTTGGGCTAGTCACTTTACTTGCCTGGACCTCAGTTACCTCATCAGTGAAATGGGGTTTGAGACTGTGAGCCCCAAATGGGACAGGGTCTGAATCCGACCCTATTTGCTTTTATCTACCCCAGTGCTTAGTACAGTGCCTGGCACATAGTAAGTGGCTAACAAATATCACAGTTATTATTATTTTAATGATCACTGTATTGAGCACTTGGGAGAGAACAATATAATGAACACGTTCCCTGCCCACAAAGAGCTTACACTCCTTACACTGATTCACCCCCTCCTCCTGTAAATATCTGTAATTCATTTATAATAATAAAAATAGTGATAATAAGGTTGGTATCTGTTAAGCACTTACTATGTGCCAAGCACTGTTCTAAGCACTGTGCAAGGTTATCAGGTTGTCCCACTTGGGGCTCACAGTCTTGATCCCCATTTTACAGATGAGGCAACTGAAGCACAGAGAAGTGAAGTGACTTGCCCAAAGTCACACAGCTGACAAGTTGCAGTCAGGATTAGTCATCTAGACTGTGAGCCCGCTGTTGGGTGGGGACCGTCTCTATATGTTGCCAACTTGTACTTCCCAAGTGCTTAGTACAGTGCTCTGCACACAGTAAGCGCTCAATAAATACGATTGAATGAATGAATGAAAAGGATTAGAACCCATGACCTCTGACTCCCAAACCTGTGCTCTTTCCACTAAGCCACGCTTATCATAGCTGTAGTTTATAAGTATGTATGTATAGTAATGCCTGTCTCCCCACCGGACTTGAACTCACTGTGGGAAGGGAATGTGTCTGCTTGTTGCTGCACTTTCCTAAGCGCTTAGTACAGTGCTTGAACACAGTAAGTGCTCAATAAATGCTATTGAATGTATGAATGAAGGACTACTGATAACTTCACCAATAACCTCCTTGTCAATATTTTGTTTTTTCAAATCATTCTGTATCAGCTCATTTCCTCCCTCACGGTTACACCCTTGCTGTTTCCTTCATGATGAAGCACATTGGCCTCTAGTAGCTGGAGTAAAGGCTTGGGAGTCAGAGGACTTGGGTTCTAATCCAGCTGTGCCACTTCTCTTCTCTGTGTCCTTGGGCAAGTCACTTCACTTCTCTGTATCTCATTTCCCTCCTCCATCCCCCCGCCTTACCTCCTTCCCCTTCCCCCAGCACCTGTATATATGTTTGTACATATTTATTACTCTACTTATGTATTTATTTTACTTGTACATATTTATTCTATTTATTTTATTTTGTTAATATGTTTTGTTTTGTTGTCTGTCTCCCCCTCCTAGACTGTGAGCCCGCTGTTGGGTAGAGACCGTCTCTATATGTTGCCAACTTGTACTTCCCAAGAGCTTAGTACAGTGCTCTGCACATAGTGCTCAATAAATACCATAGAATGAATGAATGGATGAAAATGGGGATTTAATACCTGTTCTCTCTCCTACATGAGCTGTGAGCTCCTCTTGGGACCTGCTTATGTTGTTTCTGCCCCAGGGATTAGCATAGAAATTCTTGGCCTCTCCACCTCAGTATCAAACAGAGATGCCTTACCACGGGCTTTAAAGCACTCAATCCCCTTGCTGCCGCTTCCTACCTTACTTGGCTGTTCCCCTATTACAACCCAGCCCACACTTCACTCCTCTAAAGCTAACCTACTCAGTGAACCTCGATCTCGTCTATTTCACCACTGACCTCTCGCCCACGTCCGCCCTCTGGTCTGGAATGCCTTCCCTCTTCATATCCGACAGACAATGACTCTCCCCCTCTTCAAATCCTTATTGAAGGCATGTCTCTTCCAAGAAGCCTTCCCTGACTAAGCCTTAATTCTCTTTTCCCCCCACATCCTTTACACCCTTTATTCACCCATCCCTCAGCCCACAGCACTTATTCACGCAATCGTATTTATTGAGCGCTTACTGTGCACCGAAAATTGCACTAAGCACTTGGAAAGTACAAGTCTACAACATATAGAAACAGTCCCTACCCAACACCGGGCTCACTTATGTACATATCCACAATTTATTTATTTATATTAATGTCTTTCACTACCTCTAATAGTAATAATAACAGTAATGGTGGTATTTGTTTAGTGCTTACTATGTGCAAAGCACTGTTCTAAGTGCTGGGGAGGTAACAAGGTGATCAGGTTGTCCCACGGGGGGCTCACAGTTTTAATCTCCATTTTACAGATGAGATAACTGAGGCACAGAGAAGTGAAATGACTTGCCTCATGTCACACAGCTGACAGTTGGTGGAGCTAGGATTTGAACCCATGACCTCTGACTCCAAAGCCCGTGCTCTTTCCTCTGAGCCACGCTGCTTCTCTAGACTGTAAACCCACCGTGGGCTGGGAAGCATCTACCAACTCTTCTATATTGGACTCTCCAAAATGCTGAGTACAATGCTCTGCACATAATAAGCACTCAGTAAATATGATCGATAGATTATCTGATTGATAGTAAGCACTTAACAAATGACACAAATACCTTGGCTGTGCTCTTGATTTCAAATACAAATGTAATTTAATCCTTTGTCTATGTCACTTATATGTGGAATAACACTTTTTTAAAAAATAAACAAAGAGGAGGAAACTTCGCTTCTCTTGACTCCCAATTTCATCCTATTCGGGTTTTTAGAAAATAATTAAATTGAAAGAATAGAGTGGCAGTAAAAGCAGTAGAAATAGTTATTACTGTGACACATTCTCTGTCCACAAAGAGCTTACACTGTAATGGAGGAGACAGACATAAAAATAGTTTCTAATAGAATGTTCTAATGGGGGAGATTGGACAGATATAAAAATATTTGTTAATAGATTAGGCTGAAATCTCTACTTCCTGCTTCAAAACTCATGCCCTAAAAGAATGTTCTAATTGGAGAAGGGGTGGACAGATATAAAAATATTTGTTAATAGAGTAGGCTGAAATCTCTGCTACCCACTTCAAAACTCATGCCCTAATTTATGTTTTCCGAAGCTGTGAGTTACTTTCAGCTCATGATAGTAATTAATGTTATGAAGCTTTCCCCTTTTGTCACTTGCTTAAGTTTCCTTTCTAGAAATTAAACGTGTCATTTTCAACTCTAAAAAAAAAAGTCAACTTATTGTTTGATCTGTAAATTCTATATCTGAGAGAACCTGTAATAAATACTGCATTATACTGTAGGGTTTTCTGAATTCCTTCCATTGTGGGAGCATTCTACAAGCACAGATTTCATTTTTAACCATTTGCACGGCACAGATATTTCCTTTATTGGTAGTGTGATAAACTCCTTGAGGGGAAAGAGATTTGGACATTCTAAATGTTGCCAGGTCATTCAAAAGAGAAATCAAATCAATAAATAAATCAATGGTACAGAACACTCTAGTAAGTGCTTGGGAGGGTACAATGCAATACAATGCACTGGACTCAATACCTGCCTTCAAGAAGCTTAAAATAGTTGCGGGGACAGACATTAAAATAAATAACAGCTGCATAGATGTGTAAGTTCTGTCGGGCTGGGCAATGGGAGAGAATATCAAAGTACTTAAGGGATACAGACCCAAATCCACAGGTGACAAAGAAGGGAGAGCAAATAGGGTGGGAAAATGAGAAAATGGGAAAATGAGAGGTCACTCAGGGAAGGCTTGCTGGGGAGATTGGCTTTTAATAGGACTTTGAAGATGGCGAGAGTGATGGTCAGAGGATTATAAAAATCCAATCCATTTAACAGTATTTAAAAACAACTTTGCAAAACTTCCACCCCCCTTTCCTTTTTTTTTTCTTTTCACTTGTTTGGCAGTGCTAATTAAGGACTATTTCACACTATTCATTGCTATGGTAATAGGACATAGAGCAGTGTAGTTATAGGATACAGAGCAGTAGTACCTACAGTAGGGCACCTAGCAGCGTAAAGATTAAGAGGTCTTTTAGGGCAAATGAGGACATAAGAATGTGGTATTGTATTTAAGAAACATTGAGGCAACAAGGCCAAGTGTTTCAATCCATTATTAGTTATTTTTGCTGTTTATGATATCACCGATACAGCAATTATGACTAGCTCATTAAATACTAATACAGGCAACACAAATCTCTCTATAGTTCAACAGTCATTAATTAGACAAATATTTTTGATGTTACCCAATTAATGATTTTGCAAGTCACACTCATTGTTAAAGGCTTTGAGCCTTCATTTTTAATCAGGCTAACTTCTAAAACGTTATTTTTCCTCGCGTCTTTTCCTTTCGGTGAACTCAGTCTGTTAGTTACACCAGTAATAAGCACTTCAGAAATAAAGAACAATGTTCTGTATTTATGGGCAAGAGAACTATTGTAGAGGAGTGTAGTTTGAAGCTCATATCATGTGTAATGCAGCTTCACTGAGGAGAAAAAAAAACAGCCCTCTCGATCTGGTAAGCATTATTTATTTTTTTTTTTTTAATGGTTTCATTTTCAGTTAGGGCACTAGAGAAAGGTAGTGAATTGGAAAGAAAAAACCCTCTGTCTAACAGCAAAACTGAACTCTATTTCCAGATGTATTGTGATTGTCACAGAGTATTTTATCAGTGTGCTTTAGCTGGGCAAACCTGAGGTGAGTTTTTAGAAGTTTGCTGATTCTGTCCTTTTTGAGGAGCGCCAATGTGACCTGACTGCATTGTTTAAATAAAGAAATGGGGTTTGCTTTGCTACTCTATTTATTTATTTATTTGACTTGTACATATTTATTCTATTGATTTTATTTTGTTAATACGTTTTGTTTTGTTCTCTGTCTCCCCCTTCTAGACTGTGAGCCCACTGTTGGGTAGGGACCGTCTCTATACGTTGCCAACTTGTACTTCCCAAGCGCTTAGTACAGTGCTCTGCACACAGTAAGTGCTCAATAAATACGATTGATGATTGATTGATTAATTGATTCAAGGAAGTTTTATCAAAATCCAACATGATACAACAAGAAGCAGTAATGCTTAGTAGAAATAGCAAGGGCCAGGACCTCACAGGACCTGTGTTCCAATCCCAGTTCTGTCAGTTGACTACTCTGTGACCTTGGGAAAAGAGGGCTTAATTGGGGAAGGCATTGAACGGGTATTTGTTAGGATTAATAACCGGGAGAAAAGGTCAGATCCTCTTCAGACCCAAATCAGCATTTCCTCTTGAAAAGTTCTCTTACTTACACATATTTAGCAAATAGAGCTGGTGAGGGCATCCTGACAGAAGTTGCTTGCATAGGGTCCTAGGCAGAAGGGACAAGATGGTTTCCAATCTAGACACTCACACTGAATGGCTTCTCTTCATAGATTTCCACCATGCTTGACTATCTACCAATCTGTTTGATAGAGTCTCGGGTAGTAGTAGTAATAATAATAATGATGGCGTTTATTAAGCGCTTACTATGTGCGAAGCACTGTTCTAAATGCTGGGGAGGTTACAAGGTGATCAGATTGTCCCACAGTGAGCCCACTGTTGGGTAGAGACTGTCTCTATATGTTGCTAACTTGTACTTCCCAAGCGCTTAGTACAGTGCTCTGCGCACAGTAAGTGCTCAATAAATATGATTGATGATGATGATGATCAAAGCCCTACTGAGAGCTCACTTCCTCCAGGAAGCCTTCCCAGACTGAGCCCCTCCTTCCTCTCCCCCTACTCCCCCTCCCCATCCCCCATCCCCCCCCACCTTACCTCCTTTCCCTCCCCACAGCACCTGTATATATGTATATATGTTTGTACATCCTCCAAGAACGAGCAATAACTAATTAGAGCTGAAACGTTTTCCACCTCTTCCACAAGTGTGGAGGCACTAGCTGATGCAGATCTTGAGAACAGCGGTCCCCCTCATTAGCATGGCACCCTTAGGCTCATCTCTTATTGCTTTCACAGTACCCCATAATTCCTCCAGACAGCTCTGAACCACTCAGTCCTGTCTTCCCCTCCCTTGAACCCACATTTCACCCCGTTTAGTAGTGCTTTTAGTATTTGAAGAAAAATTACTCTAGCTGCAGCTCAGAAAATAATCATTACCAAAGTCAACCAGCATTCCTTTGGGTCCTTTCAGCCATAATGGTTTGACCAGTGTTATCCTAACAAAAATTCAAGTGGGTAGAACGTTTTCTGCTGATGGAATTGTTCGCCCTCTTTCTGAAAATATATTGATTTTTCAAGGAAGCAACATCGCCTAGGGGAAAGAGCACAGGCCTAGGAATCAGAGGGTGTGGGTTCTAATCCCAGCTCTGCCACTTGTCTGCTATGTGACCTTGGGCAAATCACTTCATTTCTCTGGGCCTCAATGACCCCATCTAGAAAATGGGGCTTAAGCCTGTGAGCCCCTGTGGGATGGGGACTGTGTCCAACCTTATTGCCTTGCATCTCCCCCATTGCTTAGAGCAGTGCTTGGCATACAGTAAGAAATTAGCAAATACCAAAATTATTATTGTTATTAGTATTAAAGAAGCAAAAGAACAGTGCTCAGTGCTTAGAACAGTGACAGGCACATAACAAGCACTTAACAAATACCATCATTATTATTATTACTATTAAATCAATCAGTAGTATTGATTGGGTGTCTAACATGCCTGGGGCACAGTAATATTCATTCAATCATGTTTATTGAGCACTTACTGTGTGCAGAGCACTGTACTAAGCACAATACTAGACACTGGAGAGACTGAAATAGGTTTAGACTGTAGACTGTAATCCTTCTCTTGCCTGTAAACTCCCCTTTAGACTGTAAGCTCCTTGTGGGCAGCCATTATATCTGCCAACTCTACTATACTGTACTTTCCCAAGCACTTAGTACAATGCTTTGCACACAGTAAGTACTCAATAAATACCATTGATTGATTAATGCAAATGATCCTAAATCCCTGCTCTCAAGGAGTTTACAATCTGATGAAAGAGACAGGCATGGAAAAAAAATTATAGATATGAATTGTGGATGAGTTAGTGCTTAAATATTACAGTAAATTAACTGATATGTCTAGAAGTTGTGAGTTTGCAAGAGTATATTTGGTGTGGAAGAGTTAAAGTAATGAAGAGCACAGGATTGGAAGTCAGGAAACAAGTTATAATCCCAGCTCTGCCATTATTTGTGCTGTGTGACTATGGGCAAGTCACTTAACTCCTCTGCTCCTCATCTGTAAAATGGGAGTTCCAAACCTGTTCTCTCTTCCTCTTAGACAGGGGTACCCCAAAATGTTTTCCTTCCTACATAGACTGAGTTTCAGATGGGACAGAGGCTGAGTCTGATGTGATTATCTTGTATCCACCCCAGTGTTCAGTACATCGGTTTGGCACAAAATAAGTGCTTCACCAATACAACTATTTTAGCTATTTTTTTATCGTTATCATGATGATTATTATTTTGATCACGATTAGATGGTAGAGAGATAGTCTGAAAGTAAGAAATTCACATGCATGGTAGGAAGAATTTTCTAAATAAAATAAGCAGTGAGCTAACTCAGGACTGTTCTTAAGGAAATTACCTAGAGAACCATTTCTCCATTGTACCTGTCCTAGCCCACACCTTTAAGTAAAATTTGAAACAGATGTAAAAACCTTGCCCAAGACTATGGGCAGAAATTATTTTGTCCCCTGAGAAATTCATTTTAATCAGTAGATTATCCCCAGTGATAGGAAAAGCCCTCCATGTTCAACTCTTAGTTCAGCAAGCGCTTAGTACAGTGCTGTGCACACAGCAAGCACTCGATAAATACGACTGAATGAATGAACTCTTTGACAAAGTATTGGTGAGAGTACCAGATATGCAAGGAGCAAAAATGTCTTTGTTCCTTCCCTCCGGCACCCACCTCGTTCCTTTTAAGAGTCCTAAGTACCTTTGGAAGATGTGTTTATTAAAATGAATGAAATAATTAGATGATTGAGTGCATGGGGAGGGCAGATGTGATGTCAAGCCAGGAAGCATTGTGGTTTTTCCTGCTGACCCCAAGAAATTCTCTTTCCATTCACCCCTGCCCGATTCTCCAGTATATAATAATATTGATGATAGTATTTATCAAGCATTTACTATATCCTGAGTGTGAGGGTAGATACCAGAGAGTAAGAACAGACTCAGTCCCTGTCCCAGACAGGGTTTGCCATCGCAGAGAAATTGAGAAAAATGATTTTATTTCCATTTTACAGAATGGTGTAACTGAGTCCTAGAGAAGTTAAATGACTTTCCTAAGGTCACACAGCAAGCAGTTACCAGATGTGGGACTCTGCTGATTCCCTGTACTCTGTTTCTTCACCTTAGGCACCTTGATATTCATCTCAACAAAAATTATGGAAATAGTCTTATACCCTACTTATTTCCCTCATTCCTAATCATTTTTAATGTCTGACTCCCATTATAGATTGCAAACTCCTTGTGGGAAAACAGGGGAAATTTCTACCAACTCTGCTCTACTCTCCCAAGCACGTAACATATAGCGCTCTGCAGACAGTAAGTGCTCAATAAATGCCACAGATCATCAATTAATTACTTATTAATTAATCCATTACTAATCAATTCATTATTAGTAATTAGATAATTTGTTAATTAACCAGTTGATAAGCTATACTGCTTTGCCCAAGGACAATGTAATTATGTGCAGAAAGATTGTTCCACAAGGAAAGTTAAACACACAATGAATGCAAAACTCCTCACATTCCCTATTTTACATATCAGTCCTCTTCTTCTTTTCTCTGATTCCACCTGAGAAGCAATGTGGCTTAGTGGATAGAGCACAGACCAGGGAGCTGGAAGGACATGGGCTCTAATCATGGATCCACAACATGTCTGCTGTGTGATCTTGGACAAGTCATGTAGCTTCTCTGGGCCTCAGTTTCTTCAACTGTGAAATGGGGATTAAGAGTGTGACCCCCATGTGGAACAGGGACTGTGTCTGACCCTTTTAGCTTGTATTTATCCCAGCGCTTAGGACTGTGTTCAGCACATATTAAGTGCTTAACAAGTACTATTATTATTACTATTATCTTGCTCTCTTCCCCACAACACCTGTATATATGTATATATGTTTGTACATATTTATTACTCTATTTATTTATTTATTTTACCTGTACATATCTATTCTATTTATTTTATTTTGTTACTATGTTTGGTTTTGCTCTCTGTCTCCCCCTTTTAGATTGTGAGCCCACTGTTGGGTAGGAACTGTCTCTATATGTTGCCAACTTGTACTTCCCAAGCGCTTAGTACAGTGCTCTGCACACAGTAAGCGCTCAATAAATATGATTAATTGATTGATTGATTGATTCCATCCTTCCAAGCCAACCTTGTAGCTGTACCTTGCTCTCATCTCTTCATTCATTCATTCATTCAATCATTCAATTGTATTTATTGAGCACTTACTGTGTGCACAGCACGATACTAAGCACTTGGGAAGTACAATTCAGCAACACATAGAGACACAAAGGGCTCACAGTCTAGAAGGGGGGAGACAGGCATCATAACAAGCATCAATAACATCAATGGGAAATGGGAGGAATTGTGCGACAGAGAAGCCCTGGGGCAATAAATAAACCCTTAGCGGGGAAGAGGGTTCTGGCCAAGGGTGGCCAGGGAGTGGGGTTGGCAGTTGCCACTGGCCACCTCACACCCTGTCCAGGCAAGTCATAGTGTGAGAGCGGGCGGGCACGCGGAAGGGTACGCCAAACTGATGTACTGCCCTGAAGGCAGGAGGATGAGCAGGAGAGAGATCAGGACTGGAAATACAGATTTGGGAATCATCTGTATAAAGGTGGGGTAGTTGAAGCCATGAGAGCAATGAGTTCTCCAAGGGAGAGGGTGTAGATGGAAAATAGAGGGGGACCAGGAACTGAACCTTGAGGGACCCTCCCCAGAGTTAGGGGGTGGGAGGCTGAGGAAGAGTCCCTTCTACACTGTGAGCCCACTGTTGGGTAGGGACCGTCTCTATATGTTGACAACTTGTACTTCCCAAGCGCTTAGTACAGTGCTCTGCACACAGTAAGCACTCAATAAATACGATTGATTGATTGATTGATTGAGCCCATGAAAGAGATTGAGAATAAGCAACCAGAGAGATAGGAGAAGAGCAATGTCAGTGAAGTTGCATAATGTTTCCAAGAGAAGGGGGTCATCCGCAGTGTCAAAGCCAGCGAGGGGTTGTGGAGGATTAGGATGGAGAAGAAGCTGTTGAATTGGGCAAGAAGGTGATCATCTGTGACCTTTCAGAGGATGGTTTCTGTAGAAGGGGAAGGAAGCCAGATTGGAGGGGGTCAAGGAGAGAATTGGAGGAGAGAAACTCGAGATAGTGGGTGTAGAAAACTAGCTCAAGGAGTTTGGAGAGGAATTCATTCATTCAATTCATTCAATCGTATTTATTGAGTGCTTACTGTGTGCAGAGAACTGTACTAACCGCTTGGGAAGTACAAGTTGGCAACATATAAGTCTAGAAGAATGGTGGAGGGAGATGGGGTGATAACTGGAGGGAGCCATGGAGTCTGGGGAGGGTTTTTTAGGGGAGACATGAGCATGTTTGTAGCAATGAAGAAGAAGTCAGTGGAGAGCAAACAGTTGGTCGGAGAGGGAAGAGGGAAGGGGGACAAGTGTTCGGATAAAATACAAAATGATGGGTTCAGATGTGCAGGTAGATGGGGTGGATTTTGAAAAAAGGTGGGAATCTCCTTGTGAAATACTGCTCGGAAAAATGAGAAGAGTTGAAGAAAGGGCAAGAGGAGGGAGGGGCTGGAGAGGAGCAGGGGAGATTTTAAGGAGATCATCCCTGATGGTTTCAATTTTCTCAAAAAAATAGGTAGCCAGGTCATTAGGGCCAAGGGATGAGAGAGGTGCTGGGGTAGGGGGTGGGGGTTGGGGGGAGTAAGGGGGCTTGAGGAGGGAGTTAAACATCGTTAAGAACTAGCGAGGGCAATGGGAGTAAAAGGCTCCATCTTTAATGGGGTTTCCAAAACAATAGATTTTAATAGGAATAGGATTTTAATTGGAAAAGGGCCTCCATATTTCTGAAAAATAATAATGAGTACAGAGAAACAGAATGGTCAAGTGAATAGGGCATGGACCTGGGAATCAGAAACACCTGGGTTCTAATCACAGTTCTCCATTTGTCTGCTGTGTGACCTTGGGCAAGTCACTTCCCTTCTTTGTGCCTGTTACCTCGTTTGTAAAATGGCGATTAAAACTGTGAGCCCCACACGGGACGTGGACTTTGTCCAACTGGTATATCTTGTAATAATAATAATAATAATAATAATAAGAATAAGAATAAGAATAATGGTATTTGCTAAGTGCTTACTATGTGCCAAGCACTGTTCTAAGCGCTGGGGTAGATACAGGGTAATCAGGTTGTCCCATGTGGGGCTCACATGTGGGACAACCTGATTACCCTGTATCTACCCCAGCGGTGGGGTCCCCTGTTTTACAGATGAGATAACTGAGGCCCAGAGATGTTAAGTGACTTGCCCAAAGTCACACAGCTGATAAGTGGCAGAGCTGGGATTAGAACCCATGACCTCCGATTCCCACGCCCGTGCTCTTTCCACTAAGCCACGCTGCTTCACGCTGCTTCTTGTATCTACCCTAGCGCTTAGTAAATGCCTGACACACAGTAAGCTCTTAACAAATGCAATAAAAACAGAACAAAACAAAACAAAAAACTGAAAGGGCATATATAGAAATCCTTACTATGGTGCCAAGCATTCATTCATTCAATCATATTTATTGAGTGCTTACTAATAATAATGACGGCATTTATTAAGCACTTACTATGTGCAAAGCACTGTTCTAAGCACTGGGGAGGTTTCAAGGAGATCAGGCTGTCCCACATGGGGCTCACAGTCTCAATCCCCATTTTACAGATGAGGAAACTGAGGCAAAGAGAAGTTAAGTGACACTTGCCCAAAGTCACACAGCTGACAATTGGCAGAGGTGGGATTTGAACCCATGACCCCTGACTCCAAAGCCCGTGCTCTTTCCATCGAGCCACGCTGCTTTTCTACTATGTGCAGAGCACTGCACTAAGCTCTTGGGAGAGTGCAATACAATAATAAACAGACACATTCCCTGCCCACAATGAGCTTACATTCTAGAGAGGAGTAGACATTGATTGTTGATCTAAATATAAGACTAGGAGATCAGACACAGTCCAGGTAAATGGGTTCCAATCCCAGGTCTGCCATTTGTCTTCTGGGTGACCTTGGGCAAGTTACTTCACATTTCTGTGCCTCAGTTCCCTCATCTACAAAATGGGGATTAAGACTGTGAGCCTCAGGTGGGACAGGGACTGTGTCCCACCTGATTTTCTTGTATCAACCCCAGTGCTCAGTACAGTGCCTGACACACAGTAAGTGCTTAACAAATACCACAATGATGATGATGATGATTATTATTACGATTAGTAGTAGTAGTGGTATTATCATCTCATCCCCATTTTACAGATGAAGAAACTGAGTTCCAGAGAGGTTAAAAACACTTGTCCAAATTCATACAGGTGTCTATGGCACAGCTGGGACTCAAATTCAGGTTTCCTGTTTCCTATCTCTGCTGTTTCCACTAGCCAGGTTAATCAGAAGATTAAAACAAGATGGGAAAGAGAAAATTATTGACAACACCCAAGGAGGGTTCACTTTCTACCATGAGAAAGGGAACAGAAAGTCAGCAGGCAAAGGCTGTAATTGCCATGGCTTGTCTTTAGGTTGGATTTTCTCCCCAAGCTGCTTCTGCTTTGCATCCAAACAATAATCCTCCGAGGAAACCTGTTATTATTATTTCAAAGGGACTCAAAAAAGAAGTGTCTATTGAAGAGGACAAGCCTGGGTTTTTTTGGTCTCTGGACCCCTCCTCCTCAACTTTTTAAATTGCCATCTTCTGGGAGAATGAAAACCTATTGTGCTACTTATTTTCTCCAGCTTTTCCCTCTCTTTTAATGTAGTCTGATAATCTTTCAGTTTCAGGTCTCACTGCTAGCAGATTTCCTTTTATGAGTTAACAAAAAAGTACGTTATCCGCTCCATTTTGCATTCCAATTCAATGCAGTAGCTAAAGCACATTATCAAATTTTGTTTTTAATGTGCTCAGAAAGTATAGTCAAATAAGCACTTATATTTACCAGTTTACTGTGTTGGTAATAATCAGCCGAGTGAAATGGTCAATACATCTTTTATGGTTGGGGAAGTTCATCAATAAGGAACAAAGAAGACCTTCTCGCTATTTTAATAAGCTGAGCAAGGCATCCGTCTTACTAGAGTCATCATCCTTCACCAACTCTGGACAAATTCATTTCCATTGCTGTGATTTAGTTAGTTGAAAAATAGTTTTTATGAGGTTGCAAGTTATTTATTATTCTTGAGATGGGAGATTATCTGTAAGAAGGCCAACAGACTGCAATAGCAAGTGATTTTAAATGGTTGAAGTAGCAATAATCATATGTAATAATAGTAATTATGGCATTTGTTAAGCGTTTACTATGCGCCAGACACTGTACTAAACTGTGGGGTGGTTTCATTCATTCAATCTTATTTTTTTGAGCACTATATTAAGAGCTCAGAAAGTATAATTCAGCAACAAAGAGAGACAATCCCTGCCCACAGCGGGCTCACAATCTAGAAGATATATAAGGAAAATCAGGTTGGACATAGTCCTGTCGCACATTCATTCATTCAATCGTATTTATTGAGCGCTTACTGTGTGCAGAGCACTGTACTAAGCACTTGGGGAGTACAAGTTGGCAACATATAGAGATGGTCCCTACCCAACAACGGGCTCACAGTCTAGAAGGACTCAAGAGGGGCTCAGAATCTCAATCCCCATTTTACAGAGGAGGTAACTGAGGCCCAGAGAAGTGAAGTGACTTGCTCAAAGTCACACAGCAGACAACTGGCAGAGCCGGGATTAGAACCCAAGACCTTTTGATTCCTAGGCCCATGCTGTTTCCACTGTGCCATGCTACAGTGTCCCACTGAATTCCAGAGCTGTTTAAGACTCATCGCCATGAGACATGGGTGTGTGCTTGTTAGTGTGCGTGTGTGTTCATTTCTGTCTACCTAAATGAAAAGCGGTCTCTTCTTGTTCTAAAGAAGTTTATAAATAATGCAATTTTTTATTTATGTCCCCGATGTCTATTAGCGGTACAGTTTGTTTCTGCCGACAGTGACTCAGGTCTTGAGTTTCTCTGGCAAAACTCGATTACAGGAAAGGCGGTAACTGTGTAAGATATGGGATATATTTAGAATTCAAGCAACTGCAATAAGAATGCTAGAACAGAGAAAGTTTTTACGATCGGTTCAGTCACGGTGAAGCGTGTGGAATACGGGTATGATGGGTGTGAATATTTCAAATAAAAACAAGTGAATACGCATAATGTATTTAATTTATCCATTTTTAGAGGGTGTTGAAATTGCCCATACTGGTTTAAATCCAGTTAAGTCTAAAGATATTAGAAAACTGCTTAATTCTGATTACAAAATGGGAGATTTTACAGTCTAATGAATTTTTAATAACACTTGAGTACATCAGTCTATGGACCGTTCTTAATGCATAAAAGAAGGAGATAACATTCTCCATATTTCATTAATTTAAGTATTTACCAGAAGGATGCATATCCTTTATCCCCCCAAACTCTGACTTTTTTCTAGACACTACATTAAAAACACAAGCACACAAATATCCAGAGGTTGGGTCAGCATAAGACTGGGCATATCTTTGAAATAATAACAATAATAATAATAATTATGGTATTTGTTAAGTGCTTACTATGTGCCAAGTACTGTTCTAAGCACTAGGGTGGGTACAAGGTAATCAGGTTGCCCCATGTGGGGCTTACAGTCTTAATCCCTATTTATGTTTCAGAAGAAAATGACATTTTTGAACCAGATCTGTGGAAGAAGGAGCTGTCAGTACCCAGCTAATGTTAGTAGGAATTGTGTATGCAGGAGACATAGATGTCTTCAGAGACTTTACGCCATGGTTACTGCATTGTATTGATGTTGGTCTCTCCCTTCCCCCCTCCCCGCTCTTTGTGGGCAGAGATTGCCTCTTTTCTTTGCTGCATTGTACTTTCCCAAGCACTTAGTACAGTGCTCTGCACACAGTAACACTCAATAAATACGATTGAATGAATGAAGGCAGCATGCCTAATGGAAGGAGATTGGAAGTCAGGAGACACAGGTTCTAATTCTGCTTCCTTCACTCACCCACTGTGTGTCCAAGAGGAAGTCACATACCCTCTCTGTTCCTCAGTTCTCTCTCTTGTGAAATGGGGATGAAAAGCCACTTGTCCCTCCCTCTCAGCCTGAGTTCCATGTGGAACAGAATGTCTCCAATATGATTATGGTATATTAATCGCAGCACGCGCACACTGTTTGGATCACAGTAGAAACTTCAAGAGTTCATGATTATTATTATAGAAACAGAGGAACTCTGTGTAACCTGTTTCCATTCTCCTATGCTGAATCAGGATAAAAGTCTACAGTGGCACATCCTCTTAGCTTTAGTGGCTAGCAAGACAATTTTTTTCTAAGAAACGTGGTTTCTGCTAAATTTTTTTCTTTCAAACCGATATTTAGCTTTGTGCATACTTGACCAAGGTCTGGCATGTACTTGTTACCTTGGCAACAGAAACATGCAACATCAAAACCCTGAGTGAAAAGTGCACGGAACATCATTGTAAACACAATAACTAAAAATGCAATGATTTGGGGATTAGACATGAACTAACTGCCTGACTAAATAAAGGAGAATTGGAGGATATATAAATCACTGACATTTGGACTCGGTTAATATTCCAAATGCTTTCCCAACAGTTTAAGACTTTTCTTGGGCGTTTTCCACCTTGCTTAACACTCCAAGCACATTTTTAGGAAGATTTAGGCAGAGTGGGCCTCAGGCCTTGGGCCTGGGGTGGGATCCTCCTCCATTTTCCCTACTGAGAGCTCACCTCCTTCAGGAGGCCTTCCCAGACTGAGCCCCCTCCTTCCTCTCCCCCTCCTCCCCATCCCCCCCTTATCTCCTTCCCCTCCCCACAGCACCTGTATATATGTATATATGTTTGTACATATTTATTACTCTATTTTATTTGTACATATATATTCTATTTATTTTATTTTGTTAATATGTTTTGTTTTGTTCTCTGTCTCCCCCTTCTAGATTGTGAGCCCACTGTTGGGTAGGGACCATCTCCATATGTTGCCAACATGGACTTTCCAAGTGCTTAGTACAGTGTTCTGCACACAGTAAGCGCTCAATAAATACAATTGAATGAATGTAATTTGTCTGTCTCTTAGCTGTGTGCACTTAACTCATAAAACTATTGCTTTGTAAGAAGGTTTGCAATCGTAAGTCGTCTATGAACCTTCTGTCCTTGACTTTCAGATCCTTCTTCTTGGAACCAGAAAGGGTAGAGTTAAGAACAAGTGAATCTTGACGTTGAGGAAGTTTCTGGACAGTATTCAGGACCTGGGAAAATCTGGGATCTCTGACCTTGAAAGACGTCTTTTTTTTTCCTTTAAATGGTATTCCTTAGGCACTTAATATGTGCCAGGCACTGTTCTGAGCTTTGGAATAGATATAAACTAATGAAAATGGACACAGTTCATGTCTCACATGAGGGTCACAGTCTCAATCCCCGTTTTACAGATGAGGGAACTGAGGCATAGAGAGGTGAAATGATGGGCCGGAGATCACACAGCAGACAAGTGACAGGGCCAAGATTAGAACCCACATCCTCTGTCACCCAGGCCCCGGGCTCGTCCTCTCAGGCTTGAAATAATCATAATCATAATCATAATCATAATAATAATGGCATTTGTTAAGTGCTTACTATGTGCAAAGCACTATTCTAAGTGCTGGGGAGGATACGAGGTGATCAGGTTGTCCCACGTGGGGCTCACAGTCTTAATCCCCATTTTACAGATGAGGGAACTGAGGCACAGAGAAGTGAAGTGATTTGGCCAAAGTCACACAGCTGACAAGTGGCAGAGCTGGGATTTGAACCCATGACCTCTGACTCTCGAGCCCATGCTCTTTCCATTGAGCCATGTTGCTTCAGGGGCAAGGCTCAAACCGGGAGGCTTGCCTTCCCAGTGAATGCTGTGATCTGCTCAGAGAGACGTGGTCCAGTGAGAAGACAACAAACCTGGGAATCAGATGATCTGGGTTCTAATTCCAGCTTTGCCTCTTGCCTGTTGGGTGACTTGAGTAATTTACCCCATTTTTCTGTGCCTCAGATTCCTCATCCTGATTATCTTGTATCCACCCCAGTGATCCCTACAGTGACTGACACTTAGTCCGAGCTTAATAAATGCCAGTTATCATCGTTTGTCTTTTGCAAACAGTGAACACCAACACAAATGGAGGCACAAAGTGATAATTAAATAATAAACACCTTCAAAAAATGCTGGTTCCTTTTGTTTCAGATATTACTAGCTGGTCCCTCTCCTATTCTTTTCTTGAAACCCAATGTGGATTTGTCATCCAGCACTTAGAACAGTGCTTTCCACATAGTAAGCGCTTAATAAATGCCATCATTATTATTATTATTATAATCAACATCTTCTAGAATCTCTTTGTTGACATTTTCTTCTTGGGCAACTTTCTGTGGTCAGAGCTGTATTATTAACATCATTATTGTGCTCGTGCTAAGTACCTGGGGAAATTACTGTAGAAGGAAAAGACGTGATCCTGGACCTCAAGAAACTTGCAGTTGATCAGGGGAATAGTGTTTCAGTCTTTGAAACCCACAGTTAGTTTCAAGCACCGGTTTACGGAAGAAAGAAAATGTTTTCTTTGAGGCAGTTATGAAAGCTTCCTGTTGACCCTAATATTGACTGGCAGAAACCAAGCCCCTCACTGTACTTACATTGATGATGGCAAAGCCTTTTCTATAAACGACCTATTAGGAAATAAAGTGCATAGAGATGCCCCATCCAGATTATCTGAATGTGCTTCCTACAAATAGGTTTATTTCTAAAAGCTAATGCGGGTTTAGTTGTGTTCAGCCTCTTAGGAACCTGAATTGGAGACAGTCTTTTTTCCTGCTTAGCTGCAGGCTATATTTCTCTTTTTTTATGGTATTTGTTAATTTCTTTCTATGTGCCAGCACTGTGCTAAGCGCTGAGGTAGATACAAGCTAATCGGGTTGGACACAGTCCTCGTCCTTCATGCGACTCACACTTGCAATCCTCATTTTATAGATGAGATAACTGAGGCACAGAGAAGTGAAGTGACTTGCCTGAGGTCACACAGCAAAGTGGCAAGACAGGGATTAGAACCCAGGTTCTTCTGACTCCCGGGCTCTATCCATTACATTCATTCATTCATTCAATCATATTTATTGAGCGTTAGTGTGTGCAGAACAATGTACTAAGTGCTTGGGAAGTACAAGTTGGCAACATATAGAGACGATCCCTACCCAACAACGGGCTCACAGTCTTACACCACACTGCTTCCCAACACACTGTCTTTCTGCTCACCCTCCATGTTTCCTGAGGATGGTACAAACTTCAACCAATTCCTGACAGAGCCTAAGTGGTCCCATAGATACATTTTAAGGAAATAAGCAGTTTCAATTTGTTTTGCTTACTGTTTCCAATTCCTCCACCCTGCTACCTCACTTCAGTTTGTAAGATACAATCAGAGGCTCCTTTTCTTATTGGTGTAGAAGAAAGCTGGAGAAGAGATGTCTCTATCCATCTCCCTAAACAGTTCTCTAGGAGCTTGGGGGGGAGGGGGAATCAATCACCTAGTCAATCAATGGTATTCATTGAGCATTTATTATGTGCAGAACACTGAACTAATCCTTGGGAGAGTGCAATACAGTATAGCTGGTAGACCTGATTCCTGCTCATAAGCTCAGTATAATTGGGAGATAGGCATTAAAATAAATTCCAGATAGCAGCATGGAGTAATAGAGCCCTAGTGAGAGCCCACCTCCTCCAAGAGGCCTTCCCAGACTGAGCCCCCTTGTTCCTCTCCCCCTCCCCATCCCCCCCGCCCTACCTCCTTCCCCTCCCCACAGCACCTGTATATACGTATGTACAGATTTATTACTCTATTTGTTTTACTTGTACATATTTACTATTCTATTTATTTTGTTAATGATGTGCATTTAGCTTTAATTATATTTATTCTGACAACTTGACACCTGTCCACATGTTTTGTTTCGCTGTCTGTCTCCCCCTTCTAGACCGTGAGCCCATTGTTGGGTAGGGACCGTCTCTATATGTTGCCAACTTGAACTTCCCAAGCACTTCGTACAGTGCTCTGCACACAGTAAGCACTCAATAAATGATTGAATGAATGAATGAATGAAAGGCCTGGAAATGAGAAGGACTCGGGTTCTAATCCTGGCTCTGCCAATTGCTTGCTGTGTGACCTTGGGTAACTCTCCTCACTTCTCTGTGCTTCAGTTTCCTCAATTGTAAAATGGGGATACTGTTCTCCCTCCTACTTAGACTGTGAGCCTCATATGGGACAGGGACTGAGTCTGACCTAATAAACTGTTCCTACCCCAGTGCTTACAACAGTGTTTGACACAAAGTGAGTGCTTAAAAAATATCACTAAACAAAAAGGATATAAGAAGCAGAAGAGTATAAAGATATGGATATAAGTGCTCTGGATTGGGAGGTGGGGATGGGGGAGGTGAGCATCAGGGTGAGTAAGGCGAAAAGATACAGCTGCATTAGTGATGCATAGGAGAGGGTTAATAGTTCAAGCGCTTAGTACAGTGCTCTGCACACAGTAAGCGCTCAATAAATATGATTGAATGAATGAATGAATAGGGTTGGGAGATGAGAGGTAAGTCAAAGACTTGGTCCAAGAGAAGCCAGGGCACAGATAATAATAATGATAATGACATTTGTTAAGTGCTTTCTATGTGCAAAGCACTGTTCTAAGCACTGTGGGGGATGCAAGATGATCAGGTTTTCCCATATGGGCTCACAGTCTTAATCCCCATTTTACAGATGATGTAACTAAGGCTTAGAGAAGTGAAGTGACTTGCCCAAAGTCACACAGCTGACAAGTGGTAGAGCTGGGATTAGAACCCATGACTTCTGGCTCCCAAGCCCGGGCTCTTTCCACTGAGCGATGCTGATCCTAAAATAATAGAGAAGTCACCTGGTTTAGTGGAAAGAGCACGGGTTTTGCAATCTGAAGTTGTGGGTTCTAATCCCGGCTCCACCACTTGTCAGCTGTGGGACTTTGGGCAAGTCACTTCACTTCTCTGTGCTTCAGTTACCTCATCTGTAAAATGTGGATTAAAACTGTGAGTCCCACGTGGAACAACCTGATTACCCTGTATCTACCCCACACCCAGAACAGTGCTTGGCACATAGTAAGAGCTTAACAAATACCATCATTATTATTATTATCATTACTAATGACCTCTACCTCTCTTCCTTCCCTTCCTCAATCACCTACCCTGGCCCTCCTCCATTCCCTTCCTCACCTCCCCCCCCTAAAAAAAAAAATTCTTCCCCACACCCTGCTCTGGACCCTCCCTCATCATCTTGGAACATGGAAGCTGAGTTGATGTCTTTTTTATTTTAGTTTTATTTTTAAACAGTACTTATTGAGCACTTACCATGTGCGGAACACTGTACTGAATGCTTGGGAGAAAACATTAAAGTTGGTAGACATATCGTCATCCTCAAAGACATCCCAGCTCTGCCAATTGTCAGTTGTGTGACTTTGGGCAAGTCACTTAACTTCTCTGTGCCTCAGTTTCCTCATCTTTAAAATGGGGATTAAGACTGTGAGCCCCGCGTGGGACAACCTGATCACCTTATATCCTCTCCAGCACTTAGAACAGTGCTTTGCACATAGTAAGTGCTTAACAAATGCCATTATTATTATTATTATTATTATTATTATTATTTTGCCTTTGCAGAGTCTAACCCCCCAGTTTTGTGGACTGCATGAGCTTATTCCTCCCACACGTCTCCCATCCCAAGAGTTCACCAGCTGTGGGTAGGAGGGAGACAAAAAATCGAAGTCTATCATGCTGCTACTGATTACTGTGGACAAAGAATGTTCCTACTAACTCTGTTATATTGTAATTTCCTGAACACTTAGAGTACAGTACTCTTGCAAACACTAAGTGCGCAATAAATACCACTGAATGATTGAAACTACCCCTGCTCCATCACCATTGTTGGGTAGGGACCCTCTCTATATGTTGCCGATTTGTTCTTCCCAAGCGCTTAGTACAGTGCTTTGCACACAGTAAGCGCTCAATAAATATGATTGATTGAATGAATCAACAACGCTTTGACACATAGAGCTAAGGATTACTGTTATGAGTATCCTGTAAAGAGGTGAAAACTGGAGTCAATGGTCAGGAGATACTGCTTGATGCAGATTTATTCTTCATTTTCTTGCTGGACAGATTTGTGAAAGCATACTGCGTAGTCTTTTGGGATTTGAATAGCCTGAAAGTCACTTATGAGGGAAAGTCCAAAATGGTTAAGTGCAAAAGTTACAGGACTAAGGTGATCATCCATATTTTATGTTCCAGAAAGACAAACACCGAAGAATTCAAATAGTTCCTCTAGCAAAGATTTCCAAAAACCTTAAATTCAACATCTCTCTCACTCTAAATAATCCTTCTGCAACTAAAAATTGTCTAGATGAATACCAATTACTTTTACCCTCCAAACTGTATTTCCTCCAGCAGAAACACTGTCGGAAGATGTCTGGAAGACAGAGGGAAGGGTTTATGCTAATCGTGTCAAAATAAAAAACACCCCGACAGAGCGAAAGGTGAAACCAATTCTGTTTCTGGGCAATTTGCAGATGTGATACCTGCAGAATGGAGGGAAAACTCTTTCATATTAGTCCAGTTTTTTTGTGTGTGGCGTTTTAGTTAACATAAGGGAGGGTGACAGGAGAGAGGGGTTCGAATTTCAAATTTGCCACTTTTCTAGTGTGCGACCTTAGGCATCACTTAACTCTACAGGCCTCGCTTTCCTCATCTGTAAAGTGGAGATAAAATTGACGGTGTGTCTGATCTTTTTATCTCTCTACACCAGAATTTAATCAGTGCCATTATTATCATCATCATTATCATCATTATTATTAGTGGAAACTCTATCAGTGTCAATCAGTAGTATTCACTGAGCACTTTGTCCATAGAATGGTACTATGTGCCTGGAAGAGTATAGTAGAACTAATAGACAAAACAGCTTCCCTCAAAATGAACCCAAAAGGTAGGTAACAGCGTGACCTAATGGAAATAATTTCATCCCTTCTAGACTGTGAGCCCACTGTTGGGTAGGGACTGTCTCTATATGTTGCCAACTTGTACTTCCCAAGCGCTTAGTACAGTGCTGTGCACACAGTAAGTGCTCAATAAATACGATTGGTTGATTGATTGATCTCAGCCCTTGTCAGATGAGGAAACTGAGACACAGAGAAGTGAAATGACTTGCCCAAAGTCATACAGCTGACAATTGGTGGAGCTGGGACCTGTCTACATGTTTTGTTTTGTTCATTCATTCATTCAGTCGTATTTATTGAGCGCTTACTGTGTGCAGAGCACTGTACTAAGGGCTTGGGAAGTACAAGTTGGCAACATATAGAGACGGTCCCTACCCAACAGCAGGCTCACAGTCTAGAATGGGGAGACAGAAAACAAAACAAAACTTAATAACAAAATAAAATAAATAGAATAAATATGTATAAGTAAAATAAATAAATAGAGTAAGGAATACGTACAAACATATATGCATATATACAGGTGATATGGGGAGGGGAAGGAGGTAAGGCAGGGGAGATGAGGGGGGGAAGAGGGGAAGAGGAAGGAGGGGGCTCAGTGTGGGAGTTTTGTTGTCTGTCTCCCGCTTCTAGACTGTGAGCCTATTGTTGGGTAGGGACCGTCTCTATATGTTGCCGACTTGTACTTCCCAAGCACTTGGTACAGTGCTTTTCATACAGTAAGGGCTCAATAAATATGATTGAATGAATGAATGAATGAAATAGCACAGGCTGGCAATCAGAGGATCTGAGTTCTAGTTCCAGTTCTGCCACTTGCCTACCGGTGACCTTGGTTAAGCGATTGAACTTTTCTGTGTCTCAGGTTCCTCCCTGTAAAATGGGGATTAAATGCCTGTTCTCCTTCCCTCTTCGACTAAGCCCCATGTAGGACAGGGACTCCATCTGACTTGATTATTTTGGATCTACCCTAGTGTTTAGCGGAGTTCTTGGCATGGCTAAGCGTTAGAGTGTCAGTTGGCAGGAGGGTGGATGGGATGGGGAGGTGGGAGATAAATCAGAGATGACATCCCAGAGAAGGTGTGATTTCAGAAGAAATTTGAAGAAGGGCAGTGGACTGGTGTGGGAAGTGACATTTTATTATGGATAGAGCATGGGCCCAGAAGTCAGAAGGTCATAGGTTCTGATCCCGGCTCCGCCACTCATCATTTGTGTTACCTTGGGCAGGTTGTTTAACTTCTCTGGGCCTCTGTTACCTCATCTGTAAAATAAGGATTGAGTCTGTGAGCCCTGTGTGGTACAGAAACTGTGCCCAACCCGATTAGCTTGTATCCACCCCAGTGCTTAGCAAAGGGCTTGGCACATAATAAGCCCTTAACAGATATTATAATTATAGTCGTATGCTCTATGTGAAAATTATAGAGCGTTCCAGGTATAAGGGAGGGTACAGAGAGAGTGAGGCTCAGTGTTTCTAGATTGTGAGCCTGTTGTTGGGTAGGGATTGTCTCCGTTGCTGATTTGTTCTTTCGAAGTGCTTAGTACAGTGTTCTGCACACAGTAAGTGTTCAATAAATATGGTTGAATGAATGACTAGCTCCACTGTTCCTCTGTTTTATTATCTAGAAAATGGGGTTGAAATAACTGCTCTTCCTCCTAGATCCCTCTAGACTGCAACCTCATTGTGGGCAGGAAATGTGTCTAACAACTCAGATTGCACTCTCCCAAGCATTTAGTTCTCCCCCTTCTAGACTGTGAGCCCGCTGTTGGGTAGGGACCATCTCTATATGTTGCCAACTTGTACTTCCCAAGTGCTTAGTACAGTGCTCTGCACACAGTAAGCGCTCAGTAAATACAATTGAATGAATAAATGAATGAATGGTCTGCTCAATAAATACAATTGATTGATCAATAGAATTTGAGCCCCATGTAGGACAGTGCTAGGTAGATAGTAATTAAGTACTTAAAAAATAGCAACAAAGACTGATCCATATGATCTCATTCCCACGTGATTTTCTCCAGTATTTCAATCATATTTATTGAGCAATTTTGTTGTTCTCACTTCTGTGCTGCAACCAATTGGGAAAAGAGTTTTCTTTACTGGCCGGGAAGCCTTCTGTCTAAACCTTCCTCTGTAGCTTTTAAAAAACCCTACTGGCCCACTCATATAAAGATCTTCCTCGGGAATGAATTAGCAAAGTCACGTTCTGGTGAAGTATGGAATATAAACGATAACAGAACCCTAAAAATAAATGAAGCAAATTAACCTGTTTGAACTCCTTTTATCATCCCCATCCATCCTTCTTTGCTTTCCCATTTATACCGCTTGGACTCTTTTTTTCTGTTTTGCACGGCAAAACCTTAATGGATGTCATCAAACCCAGGTTCAATACTTCTGTGCCGATGGTAATGAAAATTACTAGCATACTACCAGACTATCAAAATATGACTAGCACACTTCCCCCACCCGCCTACTTCAAAGCCCTACTGAAAGCTCACCTTTTCCAGGAGGCCTTCCCAGACTGAGCCCCCCTTTTCCTCTGCTCCCCTTCCCCTCCCCATCACCCCAACTCCCACCCTCTGCTCCCCCCCCCCCCAGCACTTGTATATATATGTACATATTCATTATTCTACTTATTTTATTAATGCTGTGTATAGATCTATAATTCTGTGTACTTATATTGATGCTATTGATGCCTGTCTACTTGTTTTGCTTTGTTTTATTGTCTGTCTCCCCACTTCTAGACTGTGAGCCCGTTGTTGGGTGGCGATTGAGCCCGTTGTTGGGTAGGGACCGTCTCTATGTGTTGCCGATTTGTATTTCCCAAGCGCTCAGTACAGTGCTCTGCACACAGCATGTGCTCAATAAATATGGTTGAATGAATGAATGAATGAATGAATGATTGTCGCTATTTGTTGCCAAGTTGTACTCTCCAAGCACTTGGTACAGTGTTCTGCACATAGTAAGGGCTCAATAAATATGATTGAATGAATGGATGAATGTAAAAAGCATGAATTCAGAAGAGGAAGCTATCCAAAATATGTAAAGTAAGAATCTGGATTCTAAGAGAGGAATGGGTTGACCATTCCCATTAAGTACTGCTGTGGATAATTGTTTATCCTTCTGAAACTGATGCTGATCTTTCTGCGTCATCATCACCACCTCCACAATTGGCCGATTGCCTAATGTTAGTATTACCACACCCAGATTCATTCATTCATTCATTCATTCATTCATTCATTCATTCATTCATTCAATCGTATTTATTGAGTGCTTACTGTGTGCAGAGCACTGTACTAAGCACTTGGGAAGTACAAGTTGGCAACATATAGAGACGGTCCCTACCCAACAGTGGGCTCACAGTCTGGAAGGGGGAGACAGACAACAAAACAAAACATATTAACAAAATAAAATAAATAGAATAAATATGTACAAATAAAATAAATAAACAAATAGAGTAATAAATTCGTCCAAACATATATACATATATACAGGTGCTGTGGGGAGGGGAAGGAGGTAAGGTGGGGGGGGGATGGGGAGGGGGAGGAGGAGAAGAGGAAGGAAGGGGCTCAGTGTGGGAAGGCCTCCTGGAGGAGGTGAGCTCTCAGTAGGGCTTTGAAGGGAGGAAGAGAGATTTCTTCCAACTCAGGCTGTTCTGTCATTTCCTCTCATTCTGTTGGGTGGCAAGACAGTCAGACCTGCTGTTTTTGAGAAATGAAACACGCTGTGACCGGAGAAAAAATCGATCACTCAATCAATGGTATAATTTGCTTGCTGATTTATTTATTCATTCATTTTTTTTATATTAATGTCTGTCTCCGCCTCTGGACTGTGAGCTCACTGTGGGCAGGGAATGTGTCAGTTTGTGGTTGCATCGTACTCTCCCAAGCGCTTAGTACAGTGCTCTGCATACGATAAGCACTCAATAAATACGAGTCAATGAATGAATGAATGTACTAAGTGCTTGGGAAAGTATTATTGATTTGGTAAACAAGATTTCCTGCCCTCGAGGAACTTCCAGTCAAGAAGGGGAGACTGACATTAAAATAAATCACTGTGAGGGAAAATTCCAGAATATAAAGTAATGAACCTAAATGTTGTGAGGAAGGGATGGGATATCAAAGAGCTTAGGGGCTGTGAACATAAGTCTATAGAAAATGCATAAGGAACAAAGAATAGAACTGGGAGAAAATGTTTATTCAGGGAAGTCACTTCTATGTTCTACATTTCCAAAGTGTCTAATACGGTGCACTGCACCCAATTTGCACTCAATCAATACTTTCTTTTTATGGTATTTGTTAAGTGGTTACTATGTGTCAAGCACTATTCTCAGCACTGGAGTACTTACAAGCTAATCAGCTTGGACACATTCCCCGTCCCAGGCGGGGGGATCACAGCCTTAATCCCCATTTTACAGATGAGGGAACTGAGGCACAGGGAAGTTATGTGGCTTGCCCAAGATCTCACAGCAGACAAGTGGCATAGCAGGGAATAGAAACCAGGTCCTCTAACTCCCAGGCCTGTGATTTTTCCACTCTGCTTCTTAGTATTTCTCCAATAACAATAGGAATAATAATTGAGATACTTACCATGTGACTAGTAATAATAATAATTCATTCATTCATTCATTCAGTTGTATTTATTGAGCACTTACTGTGTGCAGAGCACTGTACTAAGCACTTGGGAAGTACAAGTTGGCAACATATAGAGACGGTCCCTACCCAACAGTGGGCTCACAGTCTAGAAGTTGGGGACAGAGAACAAAACAAAGCATATTAACAAAATAAAATAAATAGAATATGTATAATAATAATAATAACAATGATGGCATTTATTAAGTGCTTACTATATGCAAAGCACCGTTCTATGCACTGGGGAGGTTACAAGGTGATCAGGTTGTCCCATGGGGGGCTCACAGTCTTAATCCCCATTTTACAGATGAGGTAACTGAGGCCCAGAGAAGTTAAGTGACTTGCCCAAAGTCACACAGCTGACAAGTGGTGGAGCCGGGATTTGAACCCATGACCTCTGACTCCCAAGCCCGGGCTCTTTCCACTGAGCCACGCTAGTACTATGCAAAGCTCTGGGGTAGATAGAATTCAATCAGATCCGTTCCTGCCCCATGAAGGGTTTCACGGCAGGGAAAGGAGGGAGAGAGGAAAGGAGGGAAGCCAGGTTTTTAATCCCCATTTTATTGATGAATCCGAGGTACAGAGACGTTCAGTGATTTATCCAAGGTCACACAGCAGGCTAGTGGTAGAGTTGTGATTAGAAGCTAGGTCTCTATAACTACTACATCTGAAATGAGCAGCAGTGTGTCCTGGTGGATAAGAGAACAGATCTGGAAGTCAAAAGGACCTGGTCCCTCCACTTGTCTGCTGTAGGACCTTGAGTAAGTCACTTGACTTCTCTGTGCCTCAGTTCCCTCACTTGTGAAATTCATTCAGCCATATTTATTGAGCACTTACTGTGCGCAGAGTACACAGTTCTCTTCAGTTGGGATTGAAGTTGTGAACCCCATGGGGGACATGGACTGTATCCAACCCGATTGTCTTGTATCTCCCCCAGCACTTAGTACAGTCCCTGGCACATAGAAAGCAACTTAACATACACCATAAAAAACAAACAAAAAATTGAGGAGGCATCAAAGTCTTCAGCCTCTGGTAAAGTAATCCCAGTGGGAACTGTCAAAGGAGAATTCTCTTCAATTGTTTTCATCCACGTGCCTGCCGTGTGACTTCATTTCATTTCTCCGTGCCTCAGTTTCCTCATCTGGAAAACGGGGATTCGATACCTGGTCTCCCCATTACTTAGACTGTGAGCCTCATGTGGGACAGTGACTGTGTCTGACCCAATTAACTTGTTCCCACCCCTTGTGAGCCCACCTTCTAGACTGTCAGCCCACTGTTGGGTAGGGACCGTCTCTGTATGTTGCCAACTTGTACTTCCCAAGTGCTTAGTACAGTGCTCTGCAATCAATCAATCAATTGTATTTATTGAGCGCTTACTGTGTGCAGAGCACTGGACTAAGCACTTGGGAAGTACAAGTTGGCAACATATAGAGACGGTCCCTACCCAACAGTGGGCTCACAGTCTAGAAGGGGGAGACAGAGAACAAAACATACTAACAAAATAAAATAAATAGAATAGATATGTACAAGTAGAATAAATGAATAAACAGAGTAATAAATACGAACAAACATATACACGTGGTTCAGCGGAAAGAGCCCGGGCTTTGGAGTCAGTGGTCGTGGGTTCAAATCCCGGCTCTGCCAATTGTCGGCTGTGTGACCTTGGGCAAGTCACTTCACTTCTCTGGGCCTCAGTTACCTCATCTGTAAAATGGGGGTTGACTGTGAGCCCCCCGTGGGACAACCTGATCACCTTGTATCCCCCCAGCGCTTAGAACAGTGCTTTGCACATAGTAAGTGCTTAATAAATGCCATTACTATATATACAGGTGCTGTGGGGAAGGGAAGGAGGTAAGGTGGAGGGGGATGAGGGGGAGAGGAAGGAGGAGGCTCACAGTAAGTGCTCAATAAATACGATTGATTGATGAGCTGGTTTCCTAAGTTCATTCATTCATTCATTCATTCATTCATTCAATCATGTTTATTGAGCACTTACTGTTAGCGGAGCACTGCACTAAGCGCTTGGAAAGTACAGTTCAGCAATAGAGACAATCCCTGCCCACATTGGGCTTACAGTCTAAAGGGAGGGAGACAGACATCAAGTCGAGTAAACAGGCATCAATAGAAATAAATAGAATTATAGATATGTACATGAATACCCAAGGGCTGTGGGACGGGGAGAAGTGGTAGAGAAAAGGGAGTGAATTGGGGCAATGTGGAGGGGAGGGGGAGCTGAGGAAAAGGAGGGGCTTAGTCTGGGAAGGCCTCTTGGAGCTGAGCTAGTCCGAACCACCTGTTTCAAATACTCTCAGATTGTTGAATCCGCCAGTCTTGGACTGTCGTTCTAGGTGGCATGTCAGAAAATCATCAAGACCACTTCTTTCTTTAGTGAAACCGCATTGTGTCATCTTCCTTAAAAGAGTTCGAGGTGGGCAAGTGCCGGTGAAAGAATCGATGTATTCACCAATGGCTTCTACGTTGCGAAAACTCCTCACCCTGGGCTTCAAGGCTGTCCATCACCTCACCCCCTCCTACCTCACCTCCCTTCTCTCCTTCTCCAGCCCAGCCCGCACCCTCCGCTCCTCCGCCGCTAATCTCCTCACCGTACCTCGTTCTCGCCTGTCCCGCCATCGACCCCCGGCCCACGTCCTCCCCCAGGCCTGGAATGCCCTCCCTCTGCCCATCCGCCAAACTAGCTCTCTTCCTCCCTTCAAGGCCCTACTGAGAGCTCACCTCCTCCAGGAGGCCTTCCCAGGCTGAGCCCCTTCCTTCCTCCCTCTCCCCCTCGTCCCCCTCTCCATCCCCCATCTTACCTCCTTCCCTTCCCCACAGCACCTGTATATATGTATATATGCTTGTACATATTTATTACCCTATTTATTTATTTATTTTACTTGTACATATCTATTCTATTTATTTTATTTTGTTAGTATGTTTGGTTTTGTTCTCTGTCTCCTCCTTTTAGACTGTGAGCCCACTGTTGGGTAGGGACTGTCTCTATATGTTGCCAACTTGTACTTCCCAAGCGCTTAGTACAGTGCTCTGCACACAGTAAGTGCTCAATAAATATGATTGATTGATTGATTGAAAAGATGTTGGGATAGTGGCCAAAGCGATTCATTCTAAACAAATTATTCCCATCGGTATTGTCTTTTCATTTTGGTCATTCACCGTCGCTTTGACGATGCCTGCCCTGGCCAAATTTTTAATAGGTTTTGTGAATCGCATAATTGCCTGGTACCTATATCTGTTGGACCAGATGAACAGACTTTTGGAAGAAAAAAAAATCAGCCATCGTGGCCATTGAAGAAATGTGGTGGATTAATATAACTTTAATAATGAAGTCAAACTGCTGCTTATATAGATTGCACTTTTCATATAGATAGGGCTTTAAAGATGACCTTCAGGTACACAGCACATGGCCTAATACATGGTCCGATAATGGGGACAAATATAATCTTCAGAGTAGATTTTTTTGAATTTAAAATCCTGGGTTTTTTTTTTAACTTGTAGAATTGAGGGAAAATCACATTAGTGACCTCTTCTATTGTTTTAAAGTAGTCTATAAAACCATCCTTGGCCACTCCATCATTTGCTAATGAATCAGAGAGGTGTTTTGACACTCAGGGTCTGAAACGGAGCAGGTAGAATCTGTTCAAGTATTAATCTTCCCTCTTATCATTAGTCCAACTTGTACTTCCCAAGCGCTTAGTACAGTGCTCTGCACACAGTAAGCGCTCAATAAATATGATTGAATGATTGAATGAATGAATACTAGCACTGAGCTAGAGAAGCGGCGTGGCGCAGTGGAAAGAGCCCAGGCTTTGAAGTCAGAGGTCATGGGTTCAAATCTCAGCTCCACCAATTGTCAGCTGTGTGACTTTGGGCAAGTCACTTCTCTAGGTCTCAGTTACCTCACCTGTAAACTGGGGATTAAGACTGTGAGCGCCCCGTGGGACAACCTGATCACCTTGTAACCTCCCCAGTGCTTAGAACAGTGCTTTGCACATAGTAAGCACTTAATAAATGCCATTATTATTATTATTATTTTGTGGAATTTTTTTTATATCTGTCTTTCCAACTAGATTGTAAGCTCATTGTAGGCAGGAAATGTCTATTTATTGTTATAATGTACTCTCCCAAGTGCTTAGTATGGTGTTCTGTGCACAGTAAGCACACAATAAATATGACTGACTGACTGACTGACTGAATGAATGAATGAATGAATGAATGAATGAAAAGAGCACAGCTTTGTAAACAAGGAGACTTTGATTCCTATCTTGGTCCTGCTGGCTGGGTCTGTAGAATCAGTACTGAAAGTTTCTAAAGTAGCAGCCAGCGCATTCTGTGACTGTAAGCACCCTGAGAGCAGGAAGTAGTGTCTAATAACTGTCTTCTACTCCCCCCATTGTTTTGTGGGTTTTTTTGGAAACAATCAATTATATTTATTGAGCACTGTACTAAGCACATGGGAGAATACAACAATGTCCATTCGTTCCTTCAATCCTATTTATGGAGCACTTACTGTGTACAGACCACTGTATTAAGTGCTTGGAAAGTACGATTCAGCAACAAAGAGGAACAATCCCTGCCCACAAGGGGGTCATAGTCTAGAAGGGAGGAGACAGACATCAAAACAAGTAAACAGGCATCAATAGCATCAATACAAACAAATAGAATGATATATAAATATATATATATATATATGTATGTATATATATACATACATACATACATACATACATATATATGTTGCTATACAACCTTCACCTGGATCTTCCAACCTGATCCGATTTTGCTCTACGGGTATAAAGGAACACATGAAATATCTTACCCTATATACATGGAAAATGGAGACTGTATTTACGCACGCTCTTCTGCATCATTTGTATAATGTTACCACAGACGTCAGGCCATTATGAGCAATATATATGAATTAAATAACTGTAACTTCCACTGCCCTCCCCCAGTAGTGGCAGAAAATAGTCACTCTAAGAATTAACCTATCTCACAGACATTGGAAGCTCTGTACTTTATGTACAGAAGGTTCAGTTATTGCTATATACGTCATCAAAGATAATACTTTGAAAATTAATTTATGTGGGTATTTTTTTATGCACTTACTAAATTCCAGGAACTGTACTAAACACTGGGGAATATAGAACCTAATAAGGTGGGCACAGTCCATGTCCCACATGGGGCTCACATGTAAATTCTAACATATAGCAAAGAACTCCAAATGGAGTGTAGAGTCTCATAGTCAAATAATGGAACAATCCATGAATGATTTCTTAAGATACAAAGAATTGACTGAAATGTCATTAAAGTATTAAAAAGGTGATGAAAACAACAGAGTGCAGGAACAACTAATAATAATAATAATAATAATAATAATAATAATAATAATAATAATGGTATTTATTAAGTGCTTACTATGTGCCAAGCACTGTTCTAAGCACTGGGGAGGATACAAGGAGATCAGGTTGTCCCACGTGGGGCTCACAGTCTTAATCCCCATTTTAGAGATAAGGTAACTGAGGCACAGAGAAGTTAAGTGACTTGCCTAAAGTCACACAGCTGATATGCGGCAAAGCCAGGATTCAAACCCATGACCTCTAACTCCCAAGCCCAGGCTATTTCCACTAATCTATGTTACTTCTCTAATTAATGATAGAAATATGTCCAATAATAAATTGAATTAGATTTAGAGCAGCAGTGCTGCCTAGTGGATAGAGCATCTGCCTGATAGCAGGACCCAGATTCTAATCCTACCTCCACCACTTGTCTGCTAGGTGACCTTGGGCAAGTCATTTAACTTCTCTATGCCTCAGTTACCTCATCTGTAAAATGAGGATTAATACTGTGAGTCTCATGTGGGACATGGACTGCGTCCAACGTGATTAACTTGTATCTACCCCAGCGCTTGGTACAGTATGTGGCATGTAGTAAGTGCTTAAAACACTAGACTGTGAATAGTGAGCCCAGACTGTGAGCCCACTGTTGGGTAGGGACCATCTCTATATGTTGCCAACTTGTACTTCCCAAGCACTTAGTACAGTGCTCTGCACACAGTAAGCACTCAATAAATACAATTGAATGAATGAATGAACATACCACAAAAATAAGGGTAATGTGGATACGTATATACTTTTCAAAAGGTTATTTAGCATAAAGCCACATTGTAGGTACTCTCTGCTATTATTCATGTGAAAGGTATCTAATGCTAAGTAGACCTGCCATTATCTAATGCTAAGGACATTCATTCTAACACATTTAGACTGTGACTGTTGTTGGGTAGTGATTGTCTGTATTTGTTGCTAAATTGTACTTTCCAAGTGCTTAGTATAGTGCTCTGCACACAGTGAGTGCTCAATGAATACGATTGAATGAATGACTTTATTGAGAGCTTATTGTGTACAGAGCACTATACGAAGAGCTTGGGAGAGTACAATACAACAATAAAGAGTCACAGTCCTTGCCTACAGCAAGCCTAGATGCAGGGAGACAGAATTAGTATGAATAAATGAATTCCAGTTATGAAAATAACTGCTGTGAGGCTGGGAAGGGGGAAGAAAAAAGAGAACAAATCAGGGTGATGCGGAAGGGAGTGGGAGGAGAGGAAAGTCGAGGGTTAGTCAGGGAAGGCCTCCTGGAGGAGATGTGCCTTCAGTAAGGCATTGAAGCCGGGGAGAGCAACTGGCTTTCAGATTTGAGGAGAGAGGATGTTCCACACCTCATGCTGAATTAAATGGGCTTTAGTTATTCTACCAAGTCAGTCCAAATACTTCCAAGATGAGGATGAGATAAACCCAGCAAAGTGAGATGAATTCAGTAGTGCTATCGGGCAGTGATCTCAGAAAGAGTTTTATTATGGGGAATAACAAAATAGAGGCAGTTTTCAGCTCCAAAGCCTCGCTACCTTTCATTTTCCGGAAGGAAGTAAAAAAAAAAAAAGGACAAAACCCGAATGGCGAACATTAGAAGCGATTGACTGAAGCACTAATTCTAGCTGCGATCAAAGGGCGGACCCGGATCGGTTTGGGAAACAGAGATGTTCCCTCTTCCCTTTCCCCATTGAGAAAACATTAGTGTTCTGGAGGAAGGCTCGGGATGGCCAGAGACTGACGTGATATTGCTTTGAGCCCCAGCAATCTTCTCTTAATTGTCTGCAATATTTCGCCTATCGATACTTTGGGTTCCCTCAGAGGATTCGAACGACAGCCCGGCCGGCCTTCGCTAGGAAACTAACGGCCACGGAGGTGTGATAGGAAGACGGTCAGAGCTGTTTATTCACCTCACACTCGGATCCTGGAGAAGACGGGTGGTTTGGGCCTGTCCCTGGAGGGGAAGCCTGGTATGGGAGGTTTGAAACGTCCAAGATAATTAAGACAAACTCTTCTTTTTAGCTCAACAGAAGACATATATCTCTCAAAACAACTCCCTCCTGAAGTCGCAGATCACCAGCAGACCAGTGCCCTGAAAGCAACTTGACGTGCTCTATCATTTGTCTGTGCTGGTGGGCCTGGCCCCCATCCCACCCAACTTAATGGGCTGTCCCCGACATTTTCCCAGCACCATTTGCAGAATTCCCAGCAACTCTTGCCGTGATGTGGCAGTGCGGCCGTTTGCTCCGCGACAGAATCAGCTAGAGGGAGAAATGGAAAGATAGGGCTTGGTGGGAGACAGATTTTGTGGAGACAAACATTCTGCCCATGTTGATCATTTAATACTTCTAATATTTAAATAGCTTACTACATGCCTTACTACATTAAGCACTGGGGTGGTTTCCAGAAAATCACATCAGGCACAGTCCCTGCTTCTTCCCTATTTGCCATTTATTTTAATGTCTGTCTCCCCCACTAGAGTGTAAGTGCCTTCAGGGCAGGGATTGTGTCTACCAACTCTAATGGACGCTCCGAAGCACTCCAAGCTCACAGTGCTCTGCACAGAGTAAGCACTCAATAAATACCATTGATTGATTGACTGAGGACTCACAGTCCAAGAGAGAGGGAGTTCAGGTATTTAGTCACCATTCTGTAGATGAGATCAACCCAGAGAATTTGCATGACTTGCCCAGGATTGAACAAAAGGCAAATAGTGGGGCTGGGATTAGAACTCAAGCCCCGACTGATTTCTGTTCTCTTTCCCTTGGGTCATGCTGCTTCTCATTTAGCTGTCCTGGGCACGGGTTTTCTTTCAACTAAGTGGGGGACCATTTCTTCTGAGCAGAAAGATTACATGGGTTGCTAAATTAGAGAAAATATAGAATTCCACTTTCATTTGGGGCTCACGTCTTGTAAGGGAGGCCCAGCAGGCTGAAGGATAGAGCTGAGGAAATGTGGCCAAATGATCCTGTAGCGGATTTCTCAAGCTATGCAGTCAGAATTGGAGCCTTTCACCTCCCCTGGAAGTCCTTAAGCTCTCATTGATGGTTATTTTTTAAGGATTCAGTGAATTTACCTACCAAGATTCCATTAAAAAAAAAAAATAGCTCGTCAAAAAATGATGCACTGCACTATCTTCCATGATATCTTGAAACAAACAAAACCCCTCCTCTTTTAGGATTGTTCATGCAAGTGAGGAGGTGGTGTGGCTTAATGGTTAGAGCCCCACTGGGGGTCAATCACTTGCCTGCTGTGTGTCCTTGGGTAAATCACGTGAGTTCTGGGAACCCGAGAAGCACTGTGGCCTAATGGATAGAGCATGGGCTGGGGAGTTCTAAGAATCTGTAGTGTAATGCCGGCTCCGCTACTCATCTGCTGTGTGACCTTGGGCAGGTCACTTCACTTCCCTGTGCCTCAGTTACCCCATCTGTGAAGTGAGGAGTGAGACTGTGAGCCCCATGTGGGACAGGGACTGTGTCCAAACTTATATCTACCCTAGTGCTTAGCACATTGCCTGGCACCTAAGAAGTGCTTAAGCAATACCACTGAAAAAAGAAACTCAGTTTCCTCATCTGTAAAATGGAACCCAAATGTCTATCCTCTCCCCTTAGAATTGCTGTGGACAGTAGGTCTATTTACCAGGTCCATTTTACTCTATTCTCCCAAGCTGTAAGGACAGTGCTCATCTCTCAATAAATGCTCAATAAATATCATTGATTCTCCCTTGCTTTGAAGAGAGTTTACAATTTACCATGAGATTACAGTCTAGAGGGGAAGAATGGACATTTCATTTCTACTTGACAGATGGGGAAACTCAGGTTCACAGAGGTTGGAGATTCGCCCAAACTCACACAGCAGACAAGTAGGCTAGTGGTTGCCCTCTGAGTGGGATGGAGACCAGAGAAGCAGAGAAGCAGCGTGGCTCAGTGGAAAGAGCCCAGGCTTTGGAGTCAGAGGTCATGGGTTCAAATGCCGGCTCTGCAAATCGTCAGCTGTGTGACTTTGGGCAAGTCACTTAACTAATCTGTGTCTCAGTTACCTCATCTGGAAAATGGGGATGAAGACTGTGAATCCCCTGTGGGACAACCTGATCACCTTGTAACCTCCCCAGCGCTTAGACCAATGCTTTGCACATAGTAAGTGCTTAATAAATGCCATTATTATTATTATTATCTAATTATTTTCTAGCTAATCCAGTGCTTTGAAAGCACCAAGTCAATATCGTTGCTATTACAGTGATGAATCTCAATCTTCCCCTCAGGCTGAAGCTGTGGTGAAGGATGGAGGAAAGATTTATGTAGAGGGGAGAAGACATTTCTCCCCAACCCCCACATTCTGGGATGCACAGCCTAGCCTGGAGATGCCCTCCAGCCATTTGGGGGTTCAATGGGGCCTGGAGTCATGGGAAGGCTGAGGCCTTTCCCAAGCACTTAGTGCAGTCCTCAGTTTCCCCTACTGAGAGCTCACCTCCTCCAGGAGGCCTTCCCAGACTGAGCCCCCTCTGTCCTCTCCCCCTCCTCCCCCTCCTTATCCCCCTGGCCTTACTTCCTTCCCCTCCCCACAGCACCTGTATATATGTATATATGTTTGTACGTATTTATTACTCTATTTTATTTGTACATATTTATTCTATTTATTTTATTTTCTTAGTATGTTTTGTTTTGTTGTCTGTCTCCCCCCTCTAGACTGTGAGCCCGCTGTTGGGTAGGGACCGTCTCTATATGTTGCCAACTTGTACTTCCCAAGTGCCTAGTACAGTGCTCTGCACACAGTAAGAGCTCAATAAATACGACTGAATGAATGAATGAATGCTCAATAAGTATGATTGAATGAATGAATGAGTGACCTTTCCCCACCCCTCTCCCCACCACCGGGCCCGGGCCCGGAGAGCCTAGCAGTGATACCTGGAGGTTGGGAGAAGATGAGAGGGTTTGCTCCTCATATTTACGTCAAACAAAGCCTAGGATGGCCCGCTCTGAGCCCTCAACCTGATTTCACCGGCAACAAGAAGCAGCATGGGCGTAGTGGCTAGATCTTGTACTTCCCAAGCGCTTAGTACAGTGCTCTGCACATAGTAAGTGCTCAATAAATACGATTGATGATGATGATCTTGGCCTGGGGGTCCAAAGGTCATGGGTTCTAATCCTGTTTCCACCACTTGTCTGCTGGGTGACCTTGAGCAAGCCACTTAACTTATCTGCACCTCAGTTACCTCATCCGTAAAATGGGGATTAAGACTGTGAGCCCCACATGGGACAACATGGTTACCTTGTATCTACCCTGGCGCTTAGAACAGTTCTTGGCATGTAGTAAGTGCTTAACAAATACCATAAGTATTATTATTATTACCACAATATAATGATGGCAATAGTGATAATGAAAATAATGGCATTTATTGAGTGCTTACTATGTGTTAAGCACTGTTCTAAATTCTGGGAGAGAAGCGGTTTAATCTGTTTGGACATAGTATCTGATTTTCCTCAACTATTCAATCTCCCTCTTCTTTAAAATGTGAGCCCCATGTGGGATAAATACTATGTCCACCCTGATTGACTTGTATCCACCCCAGTGCTTCAAACAGTACATAGTACATAGAACTCACTGAACAAATACTGTTATTACCACTGATATTATAGACTTAACCAAATCGGCCATAGTAGCAAAATTTGTAAAACCCAGGAAGATGCTTCCCCCTTCTCCTCCTCTTCCTCCTTTTCCTCCTGTATTCTTCTCCCTTTCATGATTACCTTCAGAGTAGCTTTTCCAGGAATATGTGTGGGCAAGAGAAAGTTCATGATTTTTTTTTTTAATCATTATAACTTGAAAGCAAATGGGGAGGGGGCGAGGAAAGAGTGATTTGAGTGAATCACTCTGTAGTGGCAGTGGGGGGTTTAACCTAAGGACTGCTAATCATCCCACTGAGAAGACAACCTGGGGTGAGGGGTGGGATAGGGGAGCCTAATTTTAACGGCAGGAGACCTGCCACTTTGCTCTGAATTGTAGGAACTTGATTTTAGTGTCTGGGCTTCCCTCTTTGAATTTAATGAGAGGCTTTTTTTTTTATTTGATCTGAAGCTAAACTATCATGGGAAGTACTTGGAGCTACTGTGATTCTTTTCACAGTCCCTTGGCCATCACTGATGGACTAATGGACTAATTGATGGACTAGAGGAGCAGCGTGGCTCAGTGGAAAGAGCCTGGGTGTGGGAGTCAGAGGTCGTGGGTTCTAATCCTGCCCCTGCCACTTGTCAGCTGTGTGACTTTGGGTAAGTCACTTAACTTCTCTGTGCCTCAGTTACCTTATCTGTAAAATGGGGATTAAGACTGTGAGCCTCACGTGGGACAACCTGATGTCCTTGTATCCCCCCCCAGCACTTAGAACAGTGCTTTGCACATAGTAAGCGCTTAACAAATACCATCATTATTATTATTATTACTATTACTAAGGGGACAGTACCGGAGAATACACAAATGTCCTGTCTCCCCCCAGAGACAATGGATTCCACCCCTTTGCTTTTTTTAAAAAAAAAAAAAATTGTATTTGTTTAACATTTACATCTCCAGCCCTTTTCTCTCTCCTTCTCTGAAGTCCCACATTTCCCTCTGCCTTCAGGACATCTCTTTTTGGATGTCCCACCAACACATCAAACTCTGTTATTATTATTAAGAGCCGACGAGTCGTTTCCGATTCATAGCGACTCCATGGATATACTTTCTCCAGAACATCCCATCCTCTGCCATAATCTGCAACCTTTCAAATGGTTCTTCTGTTATCGTTGTTATGGTCTCCATCCATCTAGCTGCTGGTCTGCCTCTTTCATGTTTTCCCTGAACCTTTCCTAGCATTAGCGTCTTCTCCAGAGAATTAGTCCTCCTCATTATGTGTCCAAAATATGCTCATCTAAGTCGAGTCATTTGGCCTTCCAAAGACCTCGTTGGTTAAATTTGGTCCAAAAAAGATATAGTGCTGGAAGATGAGCCCCTCAGGTCAGAAAGCACTCAATGGTGAAGAGGAAACCTCAAATTTACCAGGTAGAAAATAGAGCTCCTTACCTTCCTGCCCAAACCCTGTCCTCCCCCTGACTTTCCTGTCACCTTAGACAGGCCCACCATCCTTCCTGTCTCACAAACCCATCACCTTGGTGTTATTCCCACCTCATCTCTCTCACTCAACCCATATATTCAATCTGTCACTAAATCTGTCACTTCACTCTTCATGACATTGCTAAAATCTGCCCTTTCCTCTCCATACAGACTGCTACCATGTTAATCCAAGCGTTTACCCTATACCACCTTGATTACTGTAATAGCCTCTTTGCTGACCTCCCTGCCTCCTGTCTCTCCCCAATCCAGCCCACACTTCACTCTTCTGCCGGGGTCTTTTTTTCTATAAAAATGTCCAGATCGTGTTTCCCCACTCCTCAAGAATCATAGAGGTTGCCATCCCATCTCTGCATCAGACAAATATTCCTAAACATAAACTTTAAACATCAACTTTAGAGAAGCAGCATGGCTCAATGGGAAGAGCACAGGCTTGAGAGTCAGAGGTCATGGGTTCAAATCCTGGCTCTGCCAATTGTTAGCTGTGTGACCTTGGGCAAGTCACTTAATTTCTCTGTTCCTCAGTTACCTCATCTGGAAAATGGGGATGAAGACTGTGAGCCCCCCGTGGGACAACCTGATCACCTTGTATCCTCCCCAGCGCTTAGAACAGTGCTTTGCACATAGTAAGCGCTTAACAAATGCCATCACAATTATTATTATTATTTAAAGTACTAAATCACCTTGCCCCATCTGACCTTACTTCCATGATTTCCAACTACCACCCAGCCCACACAATTTGTTCTTCTAATGCCAACCCACTCACTGTACGTCAGTTTCATCTATCTCACTGCCAACCTCTCACCCACATCCTGACTCTGGCCTGAACGGCCCTCCTTCTTCATAGCTCACAGACAATCACTCTTTAAAGCCTCAGTGAAAGCACATCGTTTTCTTTATAATAACAGTAATAATGATGGCATTTATTAAGCGCTTACTATGCGCAAAGCACTGTTCTAAACACTGGAGAGGTTACAAGGTGATCAGGTTGTCCCACGGGGGGCTCACAGTCTTCATCCCCATTTGACAGATGAGGGAACTGAGGCCCAGAGAAATGAAGAAGTGACTTGCCCAAAGTGACACAGCTGACAATTGGCGGAGCTGGGATTTGAACCCATGACCTGTGACTCCAAAGCTCGGGTTCTTTCCACCGAGCCACGCTGCTTCTCTTCCAATAGGCCTTCCCCAACTAAGCCCCCATTTCCTCTTCTCCCACTCCCTTCTGTGTCACCCTTGCACTTGAATTTGCACTCTTTATTCAACCTCCCTCAGCCCCACAGCACTTATGTACATCTCTGTAATTTATCGATTCATTTATATCAATGTCCGTCCCCCTGTCTAGATGGGTGGGGAATGTCTGTGCCCATTCTGTTACATCATATATATACATGGGAAAACCTGATCACCTTGTATCCCCCCCCAGCACTTAGAACAGTGCTTCACATTTAACAGATATCATTATTATTATTATCATTATTATTATTATTATTATTATTATTATTATTATTATTGTTCTCTCTCAAACAGTACAGAGCCCTGCACACAGTGTGTGCTCAATAAACATGATTGATTGATTGATTGATATTCTCCCAACCGCTTAGTATAATAACCAAATAATAAACTAAATTGTAACATTTTTATTTTTATGTCTGCATTATTTTCAACTTTAAACACCTTGTGGGCAGGGATTATGCCTACTGACTGCATTGAATTTTCCTCTCCCAAGTGCTTAGTACAGTGCTCCGCACACAATAGGCACTCAATATATATCACTGATGGATTAATTCATTCATTCATATTTATTGAGCCCTTACTGTGTGCAGAGCACTGCACTAAGCACTTGGGAAGTACAAGTTGGCAACATATAGAGACGGTTCCTACCCAACAATGGGCTCACAGTCTAGATTATTTTATTGCGATCACTGGAGTCTGAAAATAAATGCCTAAATGGTGAGAAAACAAACGTAATCTTGCACATTCCTTTGAAATTTGAAGAAAATGTAGCATTTTACCTTCCCCAAACCTTGAGGCAACCATTTTGGATGCTTCCTTTCAAAATGAGTTTAAATAAAGTCAGATATTGAAAGAGTGAAATGGCTGACTATTTATTTATTTATGTTTTAACGGGTATCTTCTAAGCGCTTACTATGTGCCAGGTATTGTACTAAGTGCTGGGGTAGATACAGGATAATCAGGTTGGTCACAGTCTCCATCCCACACAGGGCTCAAAAATCTTAATGTCCTTTTTACAGATGAGGTCACTGAGGCACAGAGAATGTAAGTGACTTGCCTGAGGCCACACAGCAGACCAGTTGCTCCATCTCATGTGATCATTTCCAGGTTCAGAACTATTCCATGTAGACCTGGGTGGGCTGTCCCCTCTCTTCTCTACTTCTCCCTTTCTGTTTATCCGATCAGTTGTATAAGTCACCCTTGGAAAAGCCTGAGGCACAGTAGTATCTAAAGAAAAGATGAAAAAGACCAGGTTAATTAAATAGCCAGCTGGTCCTGTTGTTATTATTATTATTATTATTATTATTATTATTATTATTATTTAATGTTCTACTGCACTCTCCCTCACGTTTAGTACAGAGAGCACTCAGTCAACACTATTGACTGCCTGATTGACTGATAGAATGCATCTTCCTCGGGAATCACATATAATCTAAACTCGTGAGGTGTGCTTAAAGTCCTGCACCTTGATACACATCCTGAAACTCATTGTTCAGGGCAATGGCTTGCAGGTAGTTCTTTGGTTAAATCTGGCAAAGCAAAATACTATTAGTTAATAATAACGGTGTTTGTTAATGCTTACTATGTGCCAAGAACTGTACTAAGTGCTGGGGTAGATACAAGGAAATCAGGTTGGACACAGTCCCTGTCCTACGTGGGGCTCGCAGTCTCAATCCCCATTTTACAGATAAGGTAATCGAGGCACAGAGAAGTAAAATGACTTGTCCAAGGTCACATAGTGATGCTTTAGCTTTAATTAGTAAGGTGTTTTAGGACCAATGTTTTGTGCCTCTGGCCTCGGTGAATTTCCACAGGAGAATGGGAATTGTTCTCTATAAACTCTCCAGGATTTGGGGAAATTGAATCCCTTAGTATTGTTTGGATGAAGACCTTAACAGGTCAATTGATTAGCCACCTAAGTGCACACTTTTCACGGGAAGTTCGAAGATCAGAGGGGAGCTGGGATTTCATTTGGGGAATGTGGAATGACAGGAAGACTTGAAAATCTAATGGGGTGACTTTTCAGCTAACTGGACTCCTGGCTAACTCCTGGATAAAATGCAGGATAATAATAATTATAATTGTGGTATTTATTATGCAAGTGTTTACTATGTACAAGACACTTTACCCATCGTCGGGGTGGATACAAGCAAATCAATCGGACACAGTCCCTGTCCCACATGGGGCTAATGCTCATAACTCCCATTTTACGGATGAGGTAACTGAGGCCCAAAGAAGTGAAGTGACTTGTCCAAAGCCACACAGCAGACAAGGGTTGAAGCCAAGATTAGAAACCAGGTCCTTCTGTGTCCCAGGCCCAGGCTGTATTCACTAAGCCGCACTGCTTCCCAAATGGGATGAGCGAGACTGAGAGTCTTGCCGGAAACATAGTGTGATCTAAGGGACTCATCACTCCCCAGAGCTAGACTTTGTGTTGTGTAATGGAGAGAATTCAGGACAGGGAGGCAGGAAACCTGGGTTCTCATCCTTTCTGTGTGACCTTCGAAAAGTCAAATAACTTCCTCATGGCACATTTTCCACCTCCATAAAATGAGGTTAAGATACCCGCTCTCTCTCCCTCTCAGATCATGACTGAGTCTTCACTCTCAGCTTCAAGGGTGTCCATCACCTCGCCCCCTCCTACCTCACCTCCCTTCTCTCCTTCTACAGCCCAGCCCGCACCCTCCACTCCTCTGTCACTCACCTCTTCACTGGGCCTCGTTCTCAACTGTCCCACCATCGACCCCCGGCCCACGTCCTCCCCCTGGCCTGGAATGCCCTCCCTCTGCACATCTGCCAAGCTAGCTCTCTTCCTCCCTTCAAAGCCCCACTGAGAGTTCACCTCCTCCAGGAGGCCTTCCCACACTGACTTCCCTTTTTCCTCTCCTTCTCCACATCCCCCCCACCCTACCTCCTTCCCCTCCCCACAGCACCTGTCTAAATGTTTGTACAGATTTATTACTCGATTTTACTTGTACATATTTACTATTCTGTTTATTTTGTTAATGATGTGCATCTAGCTTTACTTATCAATCAATCAATCGTATTTATTGAGCGCTTACTGTGTGCTTTACTTCTATTTATTCTGATGACACCTGTCCATATGTTTTGTTTTGTTGTCTGTCTCCCCCTTCTAGACTGTGAGCCCGTTGTTGGGTAGGGACCGTCTCAATATGTTGCCGACTTGTACTTCTCAAGCGCTTAGTGCAGTGCTCTGCACACAGTAAACGCTCAATAAATACGATTGAACGAATGAAGGAGTCCGATCTGAACATCTGGTATTTAATCCAGCATTCAACACAGTGATTGGCACGTAGTAAACGCTTGATGAATCTCCCCATCGGTCTCTGACAACGAAAATGATACCTGAGATGTTCCCAAAGGTGAGAAGCTGGAAAATGGTGAAATCAGCTGTTTCCCTTGACTTTGTCACTTCAAACTAGATCGAACAGAAGTGCTGAGATAATGAAATGAACCCTCGGCAGCTGAGTTGGTTTTTCTCCTTCTAATTAGACTAATCCTCTGATTAGTTATTAAGGAAACTCCCGGCCTGACTTTCCTCTGGAACGTTCTCAAAGCATTTCAGTCGTGCTATTAATTAGTTTGAACTGCAGGTTCTCCCAACTTTTCCACGGAGTCACTTAGAGGACAGAAGTCGGGGTACTTATAATGAGATACCTCGCTACCCTGGGTCTTGAATCAGAAGTGGATTTGCTAACAGTCAGGCACCAACAAAATCCAGACACCCAAAGTCCAGAGATCTGAAAAGGGAAAGTCTTGAAGAAGACAGGAATCAAATTAACAAGAATACAGCAGCAGCAGCGGAAACAGTAGAAACGTTTGTCAAGAAACTCCTTGTAATATGTGCTGGGGAAGATTGCAATAGAAGAGACAGATGCTGACCTCAAGTAATAGTTGTAGTAATAGTTGTAGTAATGGCAGTAGCAATCAATCAATCAATCGTATTTATTGAGCACTTACTGTGTGCAGAGCACTGTACTAAGCGCTTGGGAAGTACAAGTTGGCAACATATAGAGACGGTCCCTACCCAACAGTGGACTCACAGTAGTAGTGGTGGTAGTAATAGTGATAATATTAGTAGTGGAAGTACAAGTAGTGGTTATTATCATTAAGTACTGTCCAGTCTTTTCCGATTCATAGCGACTCTATGGATATACTTTCTCCAGAACGTCCTGTCCTCTGCCATAATCCGCAACATTTTTATCAGTTCTTCCATTATCACTATTATGGTCTGCCTCTTCCATGTTTTCCCTGGACTTTTCCTAGCATTAGTATCTTCTCCAGAGAATCAGTCCTCCTGATGATGTGCCCAAAATATGCTAATGTAAGTCAAGTCATTTAGCCTTCCGAAGACCACTTTGGTTTAATTTGCTCTCAAATCCATCTGTTTGTCTTTTGGGCCGACCACGGTGTTTGCAAAAGCCTTCTCCAGCACCGCATTTCAAAAGAGTCGATGTTCTATCTATCCTGTGTTTTCACTGTCCAGCTTTCAGATCCATACATTGTCACTGGAAACACCGTAGAGTTGACAACCTGTATTTTCGTGGCAATAGTTACATCAGCACACTTCATGACTTTTTCCATGCTCTTCATAGCAAGTCTTGCTAACATTAATCTTGGGCGTTTTTCTTGGCTACTATTTCCTTTATTATTGATTATCGATCCCAAGAGAGAAAAAAGTAGTGGTAGTATTCATTCATTCATTCAATCGTATTTATCGAGCGCTTACTGTGTGCAGAGCACTGTACTAAGCACTTGGGAAGTACAAGTTGGCAACAGTAGTAGTAGGAGTAGTAATTAAAGGAGTAATAGCAGTAATAATAATAATAATAATGATGGCATTTATTAAGCGCTTACTACGTGCAAAGCAATGTTCTAAGCTCTGAGTAGTAGTAATAATAACCCCAATAGTAGTAATAGTAGCAGGAGTAATAATTGTATAAGCAGTAGTAGTATTCCCCCTCTAGACTGTAAGCTTGTTATGGGTAGAGGGCCGGCCTGCTAATTTTGTTGTATTGCACTCTCCTAAGCCCTTAGTACAGTACTCTGCACAGAATAACCATTCAATAAATATCATTAATTGATTGATAATGTTCATTCAGTGCCCTCTTGGATAAGAATTAGACACATTCTTCCAAATGAATCACAATCTAAGAATGAAAGAAGAGTGGATGACAGTCACATAAAGAGAGATCAGTCAGTCCATCAATCAATCAGTCATTTCTTGAGCATTTCCCGTGTGCAGAGCCCTCTACTCTGGGAGAGTACAGATCTGGTAGAAATGTTCCCTACCCACAAGGATTTTACAATCTGTATGACTTTAGGCAAGTTATTTATCTGTAAAATGGGAGTTAAATGCCTGTCCTCCCTACAGGTAGAGGTCTTCCCTGACTAAGCCTTCATCTAGACTGTGAGCCCAATGTTGGGTAGGGATTATCTCTATTTTTTGGAGAATTGTACTTTCCAAGTGCTTAGTACAGTGCTCTGCACACAGTAAGCACACAATAAATACAATTGAATGAATGAATGAATGAACCTTGCCACTTTTCATCATTATCATCAATCGTATTTATTGAGCGCTTACTATGTGCAGAGCACTGTACTAAGCGCTTGGGAAGTACAAATTGGCAACATATAGAGACAGTCCCTACCCAACAGTGGGCTCACAGTCTAAAAGGGGGACACAGAGAACAAAACCAAACATACTAACAAAATAAAATAAATAGAATAGATATGTACAAGTAAAATAAATAAATAAATAAGTACTTACTGTGTGCAAAGCACTATACTTAGCACTTCGAAGAGTACAACAAAACATACACAGTCCTGCCCACAATGAGCTCAAAATATAGAAGGGGGGACAGACATTAATATAAATAAATAAATAGATAAATTAAAATAGATAAAGTGGAGAGAGAGAGAGAGAGAGAGAGAGAGAGAGAGAGAGAGAGAGAGAGAGAGAGAGAGAGAGAGAGAGAGAGGAGAGAGGCAGCGTGGCTCAGTGGAAAGAGCCTGGGTTTGGGAGTCAGAGGTTATGGGTTCAAATCCTGGCTCCACCAATTGTCAGCTATGTGACTTTGGGCAAGTCACAACTTCTCTGGGCCTCAGTTCCCTCTTCTGTAAAATGGGGATTAAGACTGTGAGCCCCCCGTGGGACAACCTGATCACCTTAAAACCTCCCCAGCGCTTAGAACAGTGCTTGCACATAGTAAGTGCTTAATAAATGCCATTATCATTATTATTATTATACATACATATGTGCTGTGGGGATGGAGGGAGACTGAATGAAGGAGCAAGTAAGAGGGACACAGAAGGGCGTGGGAGAAGAGGAGGGCTTAGTCAGGGAGAGCTTCCTGGAGGAGATGTGCCTTCAATAAAGTTTTGAAAGGTGGGAGAGCAATGATCTGTCTGATTTGAGGAGGGAGGGCATTCCAGGCCAGAGGTCGGTTGTGGGCGAGAGGTCGGTGGCTAGATAGATGAGATTGAGGTACAGAGAAAAGGTTGGCATTACAGAGTAAATTGTGTGGGCTGCATTGGAGTAGGAGAAGTAGGAGAAGTCCAAGAGGTAGGAGGGGGCGAGCTGATTAAGTGCTTTAAATCAAAGGTGAGGAGTTTTTGTCAGCTGCAGAGGTGGATGGGCAACCCCTGGAGTTACTCGAGGAGTGGGGAAACATGGTCAGAACATTTTTGAAGAAAAATGATTGGGGCAGCAGAATGGAGTACGGACTGGAGTGGGGAGAAACAGGAGGCAGGGAGGTCAGCAAGGAGGCTGATACAATAATCAAGGCGGGACGGGCTAAATGCTTGCATTAGTGTGGTAATTATTATCAAGTACATTTATTGCACACTAACTCTATGGTGGGTACTGGTATGAAATGTTTGGAAGAGCAAAATAAAATTTAGGGGACACAATCCCTTCCCTTGTACAGTGGAGGAAATGGTTACTAAAATAAATTGCAGGGAGAAGGAAGTGATCAAGTTTAAATATGTGGATATAAATGCAAATTAATGTAAATAAGTGAGGTAGGGGAGAGTACCAAGTGAGATCAAACAATAAAAACATAAAAACAACATACCTATAAATGGTTGGATTGCAAAGCAGAGATATTATTTTGGTTTAAGAGAAAACTGTTACTGTCCTGAATGAGCTCTCTGGAGCATTACAGAGTCACACTATTCTCTTTTATGTGTTTTGCATCCCGTAATGATCACTATGCAAATTAAAACAAGTGTGGTATTTTTAATGCCCACCTTTGCAAGGTTTTAAATGGTTTCAGTGCTATTTAAGGTATGCTTTTTCTATTTAATAGATATACGTACAGACTCGATCTGGAGGGAAAATGATGAGGAGCAATAACCCTTTAAAATATTCAAAATTACTCAGCCTTTTTGTAGCATTTAAACTTTTTTTTTTCAGAAATTGTGTAAAGGGTCTTTTTTGCTTCAGTTCCTCCCGAAACTAGTTATAAACAATTACCTGCAAGGGCTCCGATTTAAGCCAAACTATTTTGGCTTGTTGCTTTCTAGGTATTTTTATTCTTTAGAAAAAAAATCCAACAGCATCTGAACATTGAGTAGAGCTGCGCAGCACAGTTAGAGAAACCATGAAGCAGAAATGAAGCGTGAAGCATGAAACCAGAGAAGCGGCGTGGCTCGGTGGAAAGAGCACGGGCTTGGGAGTCAGAGGTCATGGGTTCTAATCCCGACTCCCCCACATATCTGCTGTATGACCTTGGGCAAGTCACTTAACTTCTCTGGGCCTCAGTTACCTCATCTGTAAAATGGGGATTAAGACTGTGAGCCCCACATGGGACAACGTGATCAACTTGTATCCCCCCAGCACTTAGAACAGTGTTTTGCACACAGTAAGCACTTAACAAATGCCATCACTATTATTATTTATTATTATGAATCTCAGCCAGCTTCCACGGCCTTTGCACAACTCCAAAAATTTGAGCATTCTTACCTACTGTCTTATCAAGGCACAGCGACGGTCATTAATCAATAAAAGGGAATGTATTACTCCGAGTTAACTTTTCTGTTAAATGTAATAGAAAAATGATATTTGATGCCCCACACTCTTTGATTCATCTTAGACAGCTGGAACCCAGCCAATCTCTTAGAAGAGAGCGGTGTGGTTTAAGACTCTAATCAGGTCTGGCAAGGGCATTGAAGGGAAGAAAAAGGAAAAAAAAAAAAGCTTCAGGACACAAGAAGTGAAGGGTTTGCTTTGTCTACATTTCTCAAAGGTCACTGGGACATTATGGGAGGAATGTGTAGGGAGCGAACATGCCAATCAACTCTGCTATATTGTGCTCTCCCAAGTGCTTAGAACAATGTTCTGCTCACCATGAATGCTCACTAAATCCCACTGATTGATTGCACCAGGGAAATTCTACTCAAAACTACAGATCCTCCTTGGTGAAATGGAGAAGCAGCATGGCTTGGTGGAAAGAGCATGGGCCTGGGACGCAGAGACCGGGGTTATAATCCTAGCTCCGCCACATTCCTGCTGTGTGGCCTTGGACAAGTCGCTTAACTTCTCTGGTCTTCAGTTTCCTTATCCGTAAAATGGGGATTAAGACTGTGAGCACCATCTGGGACAGAGTCTGTGTCAAACCCAATCACCTCATCTACCCCAGCATTTAGTATGGTGCCTGGAACATAGTAAGCACTTAAATGCCACAGTTAAATAATGTCATGGAATTCTGTTATCCAGGAAGCACACTCTCTAATGATGCACTGATTTACAAGGAACTAGAAAACCAAATAAAATAGACTGGCATATTATTTGGCAGCCTGTCAGGAAGATAATTGTAACAACTTGACTCAGCTTTAAGTCAGCTTGAAGTGTAATAATAATAATAATAATGGCATTTGTTAAGCACTGACTATGTGCGAAGAACTGCTCCAAGTGCTGGGAGGGGGGGATACAAGGTGATCAGGTTGTCCCACGTGGGGCCCACAGTCTTAATCCCCATTTTACAGATGAGGTAACTGAGGCACAGTGAAGTGAAAGCCCCTTATGAGTGTAAACTTCTTGTGATCAGGGAATGGATCACTTGCTTGTTTCATTCTTCCCAAGAACTTAGTATTATGTATTGTATCCAGTGATTTTGTATTTATTAGACAGTTATCTTGTGCAGAGTGCTGTACCAAGCCCTGAGACAGAAGGCGCGGGTGGGAATTTGACAAAGCTTCTATCCTTCATTCATTCACTCATTCAATCGTATTTATTGAGCGCTTACTGTGTGCAGAGCACTGTACTAAGTGCTTGGGAAGTACAAGTTGGCAACATATAGAGACGGTCCCTACCCAACAGTGGGCTCCCAGTCTAGAAGGGGGATGGCCTCACAATCTAAGAGCCCTCTATGGAACTTCACAAAATTATTTTGGTATGGTTGGCATTTGTCATTACCATTATTATTACCATTATTATTATTATTATTATTATTATTATTATTTGAGTATTATTATATTTGTTAGGCATATTGAATAGACCGACTCATAATCCATACCCAATTTACTGACCAAACTCACCAACACCACCTACCTGCCCTATTAAATTGTAAGCTCGTTGAGGGCAGAGAATGTGTCTGTTTATTATTCGATTCATTCAGTGGAATTTATTGAGTGCTTATGCAGTCTCCAAATCTCTCAGTACAATGCTTTGCATACAGTAAGCATTTAATAAGTACTATTGAATGAATGAATGAATGGCTAAATATTTGGTGATAACGTAGATCCACAGTATAATTCAGCCTATTATGCCAATGCTACGCTCACCGTTAAGTTTAACAGTGATGTAACAGGAGGCTTGTTCTGATGCAGATTGGAAAGGTTAGGATTATTGATCTCCCGTTGGTCTTTTCAACCCTTCAGGCTCACAGTCTGGCTGATGGTATATGTGTTTTCAATTCCTTGAATTTTGTCAGAAAGCTGATCGGGTTGTTGGATTATAGTGTGCACACAAGATGGGTTCCTTGGCCGAGAAGAAAATGGTTTTTCAACGTCAGAACACTTGAAGACAGAGACGTTCTTTAGCCTCTTGGTCTTAAGGCTACATGTGAGAAACGATAAATCCTTTTCAGGCTCCTACCTCCATGAGATGTTCACTCTTTCTCCATTAAGGAAAATGCTCTACAGGTTATTCCGAAGCCTTCATTTCCAACTAATTTAAAGTAATAAATTCTGGAGAGCCCCTCATTTGGATGGGAACTAGTCTGACACAGTTTACAAAGAGAATGTTTTTCTTTGTTGGAGTTAATTCATCAACTTCCATAATGTCTAGTAGTCATCAACTCCCATAATTCCCTCATGGGACAGGGACTGTATCCCATCTGATTACCCTGTATCTTCTCAATCAGTCAATCAATCGATCAATTGTGTTTTTGAGAGCTTACTGTGCAAAGCACTGTACTATGCTCTTGGGAGAGCACAATACAACGTGCTCTCAATACAATACACGTGGAAGCAGTGTGGCTTAGTGGAAAGAGTATGGGCTTGAGAGTCAGAGGTCATGGGTTGTAATCCCAGCCCCGCCACTTGTCAGCTGTGTGACTTTGGGCAAGTCACTTCACTTCTCTGTGCCTCAGTTACCTCATCTGTAAAATGGGGATTAAGACTTTGAGCCCCACGTGGAACAACCTGATTACCTTGTATCAACCCCGGCACTTAGAACAGTGCTTGGCACATAGTAAGCACTTAACAAATGCCATTATTATAATTATTATCATTATTATTACTACAAAATTAGCAGACACATTCCTTACCCATAACAATCTCCAGCCCATAACACAGTGCTTGGCCCATAGTAAGTGTTTTATAGTTACCATTATCATGGTCATGATTCTTATCATTTTCGGCATGATCATTATTAGTTTGGTGAGGTGATGACGGATGACTCATTTCCATAGAAAGCTACCTATAAAACTGATTTCTATCAGTATTTTTGTGCATCGTACTCCATACCTAAATTGTTATTGCCACTGCTTCATAGGAAAGACATTCTACAACAGAGAAGTGCATTAAAAGGGTAACCAAGATTACCAGGAGGAGGGAACAGCTTGAAGATGAGGCTAGATGAAAAATATTTGCATTCAGTTCTGGAAAGATAAAGGCTGAACAGGAATTTGATGGAAGTTTACAGAATCCTATAAGGAGTGCACAGGGACAACAGAATTGTTTGCCAGGAAGACCTAATGTAACCGAGTCAGGGGCATAAACTTAAACTTCCAAGTTGATGGCTTCAACCCCAGAAGAGGAAAGTGAGACACAGAGAAGTTAAGTGCCCAAAGTCATACAGCAGTGGAATGATGGAGCCAGGATTAAAACTCAGCTCCCCGATACCCAATCCTGGGCTCATTCCTCTTTTCCTCAATAATAGTAATGATGGTGTTTGTTAAGTGCTTACTATGTGCCGAGCACTGTTCTAACTGTTGGGGTAGATACAAGGTGATCAGGTTGTCCCAATTTGGGCACACAGTCTTAATCCCCATTTGACAGATGAGACAACTGAGGCACATAGAATTTAAACGGCTTGCCCAAGGTCACAGAGCAGACAAATGATGAAGGTAGGATTAGAACCCAGGTCCCTGACTCCCAAGCCCGTGCTCTTTCCACTAAGCCACACTGCTTCTCTTCTCTTAAACCTTTGCCAAGTAAAGGTTTAAGGGCTGTTGCCTTGGGGATATCATTTCTTCCTTTTCCTTATTATATTGTTCTCTGGTAATGTAAATTTTGTTTTCAGTGACTTGGTAGAAAAACAGCTTCATGAGGAAGACTGATGAGGTAATGACTTGTTTCACTGTGGGACAAATTCTTTAGAAAGTAAATTATCATGGTGCAGGTGAGATCTAGCAAACCTCTAAATAACATGATGCCTAGATGCAACATTCCCCAAACAATTCCATTCTTTCTAAAGATGAGTCAGATACAAGGCTATCTATGATTTTGATCCTCCTTCATGACTAGAATTCTATTTCCTCTACTTTCTGTTTTTCATTTTCTAGCATTTTCATATAGGCTCTTTAAAATAAATGATAAAGCCTCCTAAAAAGCTACTGGGGGAAACAATCTGACTCATAAACAAATCCATTTTGTTACGTTTGGTTTGTTTATTTTGTTTTCATTTTACAAGGTCTACTCAACTAAAGATTCCCAAACCCTCCGCACCATGGTATTATGTAAAGAGCAGCATTGTTTATGTTCTGAATGACACTTATTCTATCCAGCCTTGATTCCTGCATCAGCTCCTCACTGACCTCCTGCCTCCCGTCTCTCCCCATTTCATTCCACACTTCATTCTCCAGCCTGGATCATTTTTCTACAAAAGCATTCTGTGCAACTTTTCCCACTCCTCAAGAGCCTCCAGTGGTTGCCCATTCACCTCTACATCAAAGAGAAATTCCTCATCGTTAGCTTTAAATCACTCAATCACTTTGCTCCCTCATACCTACCTGTCAGATTTCCTACTTCCAACCAGCCAGGGCATTTCGCTCCTCCAGAATGTGCAGAGCCGACTCAACTTACCACTATCTCGACTATCTCACCACTGACCCCTCATCCACGTCCTGGCTGGGAATTCCCTCCCTCTTCATCTCCCACAGATGATCACTCTCCCCACCATCAAAGCCTTATTTAAATCAATCATCTCCTCCAGGAGGCCTTCCTCAACTAAACCCTAATTTCCTTTTCTTCCACTCCCTTCTGTGTCACCCTTGCAGTTGGATTTACACCTTTTATTCACCCCATTCTCAGCCCCGCAGCATGCTATTTATTTATATTAACGTCTGTCTTCCCCTCTAGACGTGGCTCAGTGGAAAGAGCATGGGCTTTGGAGTCAGGGGTCATGGGTTTGAATCCAGGCTCCACCAATTGTCAGCTGTGTGACTTTGGGCAAGTCATTTCTCTGTGCCTCAGTTCCCTCATCTGTAAAATGGGGATTTAGACTGTGAGCCCCCCGTGGGACAACCTGATCTCCTTGTAACCTCCCCAGTGTTTAGAACAGTGCTTTGCACATAGTAAGCACTTAATAAAGGCCATTATTATTATTATTATTATTATTATTTTGGGCAGGGAATGTGTCAGTTATATTGTACCAACTCGCTTAGTACAATGCTCTGCCAACAGTAAGCATTCGCTACAGCATGAGCCTGGGTTTCAGAAGGACCTGGGTTCTAATCCTAACGCTGCCACTTGTCTGCTGGGTGACCTTGGACAAGTCACTTAACTTCTCTGTGCCTCAGTTACCGCATCGGTAAAATGGGGTGAGCCCCCATGTGGGGCAGGGACAGTGTCCAACCTAAGTAGCTTGTGTTGGACATGTAGTAAGTGCTTAACTACCATCAATATTATCATTATTCTCATTAATACATAATATTGATTTATCGATCTAACAGTCAATCAGTAGTATTCATTGAATGATTACCCTGTGCACAGCACTGTACAGGAGACTACACTAGAATTTAGTTTACATAATCCCCACCCTTGAGGAGTTTACAATCTAGCAGATGAGACAGATAGGAAAATAAACTACAGCCAAGAGGAAGCAAGTGTAAAGAAAGGTCCATTCATGCAGCAGTGCTTAGCTGAGGCTAGAGAGCTGGAGTCGCAGTTGTTGAAGAGAATATGGTGGCGAGGTGGGGGGGGAATGAAAGATCAGTTGAAGCAGCTCTCCGAGAAGAGATGGGAGTTCAGAGACCTTTAAAAGTGAGGAGAGCAGTGATGAATTAGGGGTGGGGAGGTGAGTTCCAGGTACAAGGAAACATTAGACTGTGAGCCCACTGTTGGGTAGGGACTGTCTCCATATGTTGCCAATTTGTACTTCCCAAGAGCTTAGTACAGTGCTCTGCACATAGCAAGCGCTCAATAAATACGATTGATGATGATGATGATGTGGGCAAAGAGTCAACGGCCAAAGGGACGAGAAAACGTAAGAGTGAATAGGTTGATGTGAGAAGAATAGAGGAGGCAGTTTGGGATGTAATGGAAGAGGACCGAGGAGAAGCAGGGAAGGAGTGCATTGGTGCCTGAAAGCCAATCTCCAGAAGGTTCTGTTTGTTTTTTAGAGGGATGGACAGCCATTGGAGTTTGTTGAGAAGTGGGGAGAAGTGCATGCGTTTAGAAAACAATCCTTTAGTCAGCAGAGAGAAGCATGAACTGGAATATCCGCAAGTGGGCTGATTCTGTAGTAGCTCTGGGAGACATTAAGTGCTTGGTGCGGCGTGATGGCAGTTTGGATGGAAAGAAAGGGGAGTATTCCAGAGATGTTATGGAGGAAGAACTGGTGGGGTTTCATGACAGATGGAGTAAGGGAATTGAAAAATTAAAAAAGAGAGGAGACAAGGATAATGCTAAGGTTATGGGTATGAGAGACAGGGGAGGATAGTGTGTTTGACAGCAGTGATGGAAAAGTTAGGTGGAAGACAGGATTTGGGAAAAATGTCGAGAAGCTCCATTCTGTACATCTGAATGTTGTTTTTTGGGGTTGTTTTTTTTCAGATAGTACCTATGAGAAACTAACAGAGATTGACTTCCCGTTGCTGAGAGCATTAAGACATCCTGAAGTTCCAAGTAAATTTGTCACAACATTGGCTCCAGTTTTCATCATTGGTAAGCAAATCTTGACAGTCATTCATTATCTGCTTGATATGCGTTACCTGCATGTGCCTGCACGGCTTTTTGATTAGAAAAGATGAGGCGTGTCAGTTCTGAATTGGCTTCCAGGTGTCTTCAGAGGTGACACAATTCCACAAACAGTAAGAGGCCTTTAAACATCTCCACTTGGAAAACAGAGTGTTTCTATCACTATTGGACAGGCAGAAGACTGAATGAGAACTTCTCAAATTGTGACTGGATTATCCTTGATGGGGAGAGTCCACAGTTTGCCATGATTTAAATATTTCAATGACTTGTTTGTGAAGACCTGACTCTTTCATTTAGAAACAGATCAGTTTTAGAGACCTTAAGATTAGAAAATTCTTGAGCGGGTGGTCTTTGATGGTCTTCGATTTTGACACCTGTCTACATGTTTTGCTTTGTTGTCTGTCTCCCCCTTCTAGACTTTGAGCCTCTTGTTGGGTAGGGACTGTATCTATATGTTGCCGACTTGTACTTCCCAAGCGCTTAGTATAGTGCTCTGCTAACAGTAAGCGCTCAATAAATACGATTGATTGATTGAGGCCAGATCCTAGAACAACTTTCAGAAGGCAGTCTAGATTTGAATAGTCTTTAATACGAACAAATCATTAAAAATCTGCCTGTACCAGAGTAGACCTGGGGTTATTCAATATTTTATATGAAGGATTTTGATCTAAGATTTATCAGTCAACTGACTGCAGGTGAGAGGTTTTTTTTTTCCTTTTTCATTCAGAATCAATTATTCTTCTGGTAGATAGATTGTTATTTCTATCCTCCTTTCTCCTATTGAAAAAAAAAAGTCTGGTTTGGAAGATGTCTGTCAATTTGAGTGACCAACCAGATAAGTGGCATGAAATCCAGATTTCTTTCCAGCTGGAAAAAAAAATACTGCTATATGGCTAGCGGGGTTGGGTGAAGAGCATTTTATGATTTTTAGGTGTTTTTGAACACAGGGACAGGCAGTGAGATTTATCTCAATTCTCCCTTCCCCAAGAAAAGGTCACTACTAGATTTTCCTTGTGTATTCTTTCTGTCAGCTTGGATATAGATTAGGGAATTTGGTGAACTGCTGTGGTTATCTTTTGCTGTAGGAGCTCTAGTTCTCGTTTTATCTTTACAACTTCAGTTTAGAGCTCACTATTTCTAGGTTCTGAGATTTATTGCAAGTCACACCACTCCGTGTACATTCTTTTTCGCTCCACAGCTCGGTCTGAATTTAATGCATATATTTCAGGGTGCTTGCTTCATTGAAGAGCAAATATCATGCAAAGAAGGGAATCTTTGCGTTTCTTTTTTTCTTAAGTCAGGTGGCTTATTTCCGCAAAGTTGGGTGAGAAAACTGCTGGCAAACATAATAGGCCACCTCAGTGAAATTGAGTATCAAGCATTTTGATGGAGAATTTCTCCCTGGGAATATGTTCCTTTTGGAGGTCTTCCCACCTGGTGTCATATTATTAATAATCCAACAGTCAGTGGTATTTATAGAACACTTGGATCTGCGACTTTTAATATTCGATATTCTCTCCACTCAAAACCCCCCAGCACTCATGTACAGATCTTTAAATTATATATTATAAATAATTTATTCCTAGTAATATCTGTCTCCCCCACTAGACTGTAAGCTCATCGTGGACAGGGAACATGTCTGTCAACTCTGTTTCATTGAACTGTCCCACGTGCTTAGTACAATGCTCTGAACAAAGTGCTCAATAAATACCACATGATGATGACGATGATGATGTTGACGATAGTGTTGTTTCTTCCTATGTTCATTTCTGTGTCCTCTGGCTTCAGTTCATAGGGTTTCTTCTTCCTGTTTTGGTCTCCTGTCTGGCTCGAATTTGTTCTTTCTTTGTAGCCGTCTAACCTGCCCAACCAGAAGACCTTCATGCCATCTGACCAGGATAAACAGTCCCTGGCTCTAGCCTCTACCATGAAACAGTTCGTGTGTGTGCGCCGTAGACATAGTTTCTCCCTTCTCAGTAGCTTGGTGGGCTGAGACGGAGAGGGACAGAGGGAGAAGGAGGAAAAGAAAGAAGGAAGTCATTAGGATAGAAAGGAGAAGGAGGGGAATAAGGAGAAAGAAGAGGAAATGGAAGAAGGTGAGGGGGAAGAGGGAGAGGGAAAAGTAGGCTGCAGTTGAGAATGAGACTAAGGAGGATGAAGAGAAGGAGGTGAAAAAGGAGTATAAGGAGAAGGAGATGGAACAGGAGAAGGAGGATAAAGACAGAGATTGAAGAGAATGGGAATGAGGTGGAAGATGATTTAGTTGGGGAGAAAGAAGAGGAAAAGGAGGGGAAAGAGGAAGAGAAAGAGGAGGAGGATACTAGTGCTTAGTACAGTGCTTGGCATGAAGTAAACACTCAGTAAATGCCACTGACTGAATGAGGAGGAAGAGCAGGGGGAAGAAGAAAAAAAAACGAGAAGAAGGAGGAGCAGGATGTGATGATACTGATGACGTTTTTCTAGCTCCTGGACCAGTCTGGGAACACCACTTCCCATTTAGGATCATAAGGAAGAGGAGAGAGAGAGAGAGAGAGAGAGAGAGAGAGAGAGAGAGAGAGAGAGAGAGAGAGAGAGAGAGAGAGAGAGAGAGAGAGAGAGAGAGAGAGAGAGAGAGAGAGAGAGAGAGAGAGAGAGAGAGAGAGAGAGAGAGAGAGAGAGAGAGAGAGAGAGAGAGAGAGAGAGAGAGAGAGAGAGAGAGAGAGAGAGAGAGAGAGAGAGAGAGAGAGAGAGAGAGAGAGAGAGAGAGAGAGAGAGAGAGAGAGAGAGAGAGAGAGAGAGAGATTTCCCTGTAAAACCCTTTCCTGGAAAGTACCCACAATGGTCAGGAATGCACTTATTGTTGATCATTCTCACATTTAATTCTGCATTCTGCTCTCATTTGGAGTTGCAGCACTCTCTCCTCTCCACCTCTCTTAGCCTGATGTGGGCATGATGCTCTTTCCAGGGGACCTCGTCTTTGGCTTCCTTTGCGCCTGCCTTGTCTTATGCCATCGAGTAAGGTGAGATTTTAGGAGGACTTTTACCATGAGGAGAGGTGTGGCCTGTTGAAGGGCGGGGTTGAATCCTTGCTGACGTTTCATATTTTCACATCGATGACGAGGAAAGATTGAGTTGTAGACTGGGGAGAAGCTATGAGCCCTCCTGGCTCTAGGTCCCCACTGGAAATCGTCTTAAAATTTATTGGTGAGAGTTCTAATGGGAAATATTCAGAGCAAGGATATGACCACAATATCCTGAAGTGTGATGGATTGGAATGATTCCACTTCTTGGCTCTTTATCTGATTCAGATTTTACTGGGAGCCAAGAAACTCTCAGCCGGACATAAAATGCACAAGTCACGACGGATTTTAGAATGTTGCCAGAAGATGCCTGTGCCTTTTGGGTCTTGTCATTCGATTTCGACTCTCCAAACCTTTGCAGGGTATAGTTCGCAATAGCACTGTGGAAGAGTCGGAGCAAAAATACTGCCTAATTTTTCAAATGAACTTTAATAAACATTGTAAAACCGCATGCCTGCCTTAAGAAGAGAAAATCTTCCATCTAGGAGATTTATAGTTCATGGTGTCTGACTACTTCTCTAATAAATACTTGTACGATGTCAAATATGCTTAGCTAGATATTGCACACTTGTAGGTTGTAAGCTCCATCCCACAGATAAATAATTGGCATCTATGATGAATTCTCCAGGAAAGCCATGGTTCCTGCTAAAATGATAACTCACCTGTTATTTTATGGTTACAGGAAGCACCATAAATACATAATAGCACTAATTCACATTCAGACACAAATGTGCTCTTTTACTACCAATTAGGGTAGAGTATGTATTTACATGCCACTGTCCATATCTCAAAGTGTAATTAAGTGCTGATTTAGAGGACACAAAGCAGCTCACCTTAAGGAAATATGTTCTCGAGGTACGAATAGCTAAAACTAGAGAAACAGGAATTAGCCAAATTATATATGGCCCGTGTTCATTTTCAACAATGAGGCTGCAGATGGTAAATCACTTGGCTCCTCTGAGCCTCAGTTCCCTCATCTATAAAATGGGGAAGATAATCTCTACTTCACAACGATCGTATTGGAACCAAATGAGGTGAGTGCTAAGAAAGTGCTTTAGTGATGGTATTTGTTAAGCGCTTACTATGTGCAAAGCACTGTTCTAAGCACTGGGGAGGTTACAAGGTGATCAGGTTGTCCCACGCGGGCTCACAGTCATCATCTCTATTTTACAGATGAGGTAACTGAGGCACAGAGGAGTTAAGTGACTTGCTCAAAGTCACACAGCTGACAATTGGCAGAGCCAGGATTCGAACCCATGAGCTCTGACTCCAAAGCCCAGGCTCTTTCCACTGAGCCACACTTCTTCTCTACTACTTCTCTCTTTCTACAAAGCTACACTGCTTCTGTAGGAAGGAGAACGGGTATGGAATCTCTGTTTTGGATATGAGGGAACTGAGGCACAGAGAAGTGAAGTGGCTTGCCCAAGTTCACACAACAACCAACTGGTAGAGCCAGAATTAGAACCCAAATCCTCTGGCCCCCAGGCCTGCCCTCTTCCCACGGTGGATACGGGCCTCCTTGCTATTTTGTCAGGTTTCCATGAATGTAACTCCCATCTTATAGAACTGAGTCTTCCCCGTGGCAATATTCATGAACCGTGTGTAAAGTGCATGATGGATAATATATGTGGTGGGGTGAGGCAGGAAAGGAGGAAGGTATAATTTATAAATAAGCATGCAGACCCCAAAGTCTCCAGAATTATAATTGTAGGCAGCACAGTGGATTGATAACAGGAGACAGGTTGTCAACCTCCTGCTAAGAATCCGTTCCAGGACAGCTGCAAGACCCTTTTTTAGCAAGTTATGTGAAAGTTCTCACTGGATGGACATTTGCTATCTGTAAAAATGGAGTGTGGGAGCAAAGATCAAGAGCAGAATATTGACGGGGCACCCAGTGAGTAAGTCCATCACACAAGAGAAAGACAGGTGACAATTTCATACATTTGGGGTCGATAGAAAATATGCAGGACTGAATAAGGCTAATCATCACGGCTAAAGTATAATACGAATAATATAGTAGTGTGGCCTCGTGGAAAAAGCATGGGCCTGAGTGCCAGAGGAATTCAGGGGGTTCAATCTGGCACATAATAAGCGCTTCACAAATCATCATCATCAATATAAGCTATTTGTGGGCATGCATCACTAGTTCATTTTGTAAATGAGGATTACGACTGTAAATCCACTGTGGGACAGGGACTGTGTCCATCCTGATTACCAACTTGGTGCTAAAACAGCGCTAAAAGCACATCATCATCATCATCATCATCATCATCAATCGTATTTATTGAGCGCTTACTGTGTGCAGAGCACTGTACTAAGCGCTTGGGAAGTACAAGTTGGCAACATACTTGTACAAGTTGGAACCCCCTCCTTCCTCTCCCCCTCCTCCCCCTTCCCATCCCCCCGCCTTACCTCCTTCCCCTCCCCACAGCACCTGTATATATGAATATATGTTTGTACATATTTATTACTCTATTTATTTATTTTACTAGTACACATTTATTCTATTTATTTTATTTTGTTAATATGTTTTGTTTTGTTGTCTGTCTCCCCCTTCTAGACTGTGAGCCCGCTGTTGGGTAGGGACCAGCTCTATATGTTGCCAACTTGTACTTCCCAAGCGCTTAGTACAGTGCTCTGCACACAGTAAGAGCTCAATAAATACGATTGAATGAATGAATGAATGAATGAATGAGTGAATGTGCCAAACACTGCTCTAAGCACTGCGATAGATACAAGGTAATCAGGTGGTAACACGTGAGGCTCACAGTTTTAATCCCAGTTTTACAGATGAGGTAACAAGGCCCAGGGAAGTGAAGTGACTCACCCAAGGTCACCCAGCAGACAGGTGGCAGAGCAGGATTAGAACCCAAATCCTCTGACTCCCAAGCCTAGGCTCTTGGCACTAGGCCACGCTCTTTCTCAGAACCACGTGGAGGGCTTCTTTTTCTGTCCTGCATTGTTTTTGCTGCTGTGATGTTCAGGGAACCACATAATAATAATAATAATAATAATGATAATAATGATAATAATAATAATGGTATTTGTTAATTGCTTACTGTGTGCCAAACAGTGTTCTAAGTGCTGTGGTAGATACAAGGTAATCAAGTTGTCCCAAGTGAGGCTCACAGTCTTCATCCCCGTTTTCCAGATGAGGTAACTGATGCCCAGAGAAGTTAAGTGACTTGTCCAAAGTCACACAGCTGACCATAGGCAGAGCCTGGATTTGAACTCACAACCTCTGACTCCCAAGCCTGGGCTCTTTCCACTGAGACACGCTGCTTCTCTATTACACCTGCTTCCTGTAATTTTATTCTAACAATGATAATAAGGACCCAATCTTTAATGCAATATATAAATTTAGTTCACAGATGTCGGGACTACACCACTAGAATTTCCACATTGTTGGCAAATTCCTTCTGACATAACTGTTTACCAGAACTCATCACTTTAAGGAAGAGTCTTTAATATATGTTTCAGGAAGGGGATACCATATGCATCAGAATCTTCCTCTGTAGCTGTGAGATTCTGTGCATGACAATACCCTGAAATGAATGTTATTTTTTTTAAATCCTCTTTTCCCACATCGATTACCCAAAAGCTTCTCATTTGGAAACCCATTTGGCAGTCATGAACATCTCCAAAAGAGAGTATGTGTTCCTAATTATTTACAAAATGGCTACTTGAATGATCAGAATGATTTGCAGGTGCAATTTAATGGTATTCATAGTTTAGCTGGTTGGATATGTTTGAAGGAAAGAAACGAGAGGCTGACAGTTTTTAAGTTTCCAGTATTTGTTTGGCCCGTTCCTGGGCTTATTACCTTGTGGAACATGACATCCTCAGTACCGCATACTGAAACAAAATACACGTTGAGAGATTTTCAGGAAACACTTCTGCCCCCAAATTGTACCTGTTCAAAGCAGTGTGGAATTTGCATAGATGGCTCATGAAACAGATCAATCAATCCATAGTAATTACTGAACATCTTCAGCCTGCAGAATACAGAGCACTTCCTTGGGAGAGTGTGATGGAGTTAAAAGACTTGACACTTTCCCTCAAGAAGCTTAATCTAGTGGGGGAACAGACACTCAAATGAATCCCAGCTAGAAAAAAAAAGAGCAAAGTGGTTAAGTGGCTGACAACATTTAAGTAATAAGGCCTGTCACATCTGTTTGTGTGGGAGGTTGTGAGTATAATAAAGGTGTTGAAGTGATGAAGAAGGGTTGAAATATCAGTTGCGAAGCGGTGTGGCCTAGTGGAACAAGCAGGGATCTGGGAATCAGAGGATCTGGGTTCTAATCCTCGCTCTGCCACCTGTCTGCTGGGTGATCTAAGGCGAGTCACTTCACTTCTCTGGGCCTCAGTTACCTCCTCTGTAAAATGGGGATTAAGACTGGGAACCCCATGTGGGACAGGGACTGAATCCAATCTGACTAGCTTGTATCCACCCCAGTGCTTAGTACAGCGCCAGACATGTACCAAGTGCTTATTAAATATTATTATTATTATTATCATTATTATTGGTAGTGTTACAATCTTCATGGAAAGTCCAGGCCTCTTCTGCTCTTTCCTGTCCCTATTGGATTATTATTATTATTATTGTTATTATTATTATTATTATTATTATTATTACCACTTATTAATAATGGAATTTACTAAGTTCTTACTATGTGCAAAGCCCTGTTCTAAGAGCTGTGGAGATTACAAGGTGATTAGGTTGTCCCACGGGGGGCTCACAGTCTTAATCCCCATTTTACAGATGAGGTAACCGAGGCCCAGAGAAGTGAAGTGACTTGCCCAAAGTCACACAGCTGACAAGTGGCGGAGTCGGGATTTGAACCTATTACCTCTGACTCTAAAACCCGTGCTCTTTCCACTGAGCCATGCTGTTCTTCTGGGAATGGGGCAGAAAGATGGAATGGATCAGGATATGAGTGGTGGAATCAGGGAGGTAGGGAGGGGGAGAAAATAAGTGCTTAGTACAGTCTTCTGCACACAGTAAGCGCTCAATAAATACGATTGAATAACTGAGAAATGCAGCATGGCCTAGTGGATAGATCCTGGGCCTGGAAATCAGAGGTCCCGGGTTCAGGTCCTTGCTCTGCCACTTACCAATTATGTGACCTTGGGCAAGTCCCTGAATTTTTCTATGCCTCAGTTACCTCATCTGTGAAATAGGTGTCAAGACTGTGAGCCCCTTGTGGTACATGGGCTGCATTTGACCTGATTAGCTTGTATCTGCCCCACATAGCAGATAATAAGCAATTAACAAATATCATTAAAAAAAAGATGGACATTCAGTAGTGTTATGATCATCTAGCATTTAGTGCACAGTGAATTCTTATCAGAGGCAGCTTCTGGGGCCCAGACTTTGGTGTGATGATCTTAACAGTATAGCAGCTTTATTGAGAAAACACAGAAAACAGAAACTCCCCACCATTGGCTTTAAAGCAGTCAATCACTTTGCGCTCTCCTTCCTCACCTCATTACTCTCCGGCTATAACCCAGCCCACAGACTTCACTCCTTTAACGTTAACCCTGTACTTTCATCTCATGTATCTCACCACCTACCTCTCGCCCCCATCTTGCCTCTGGCCTGGAAGTCCCTCCCTCTTCATAATAATAATAATAATGTTGGTATTTGTTAAACACTTAATATGTGCCAAGCACTGTTCTAAGCACTGGGGAGGGTACAAGGTGATCAGGTTGTCCCATGTGGGGCTCACAGTCTTAATCCCCATTTTACAGATCAGGTAACTGAGGCACAGAGAAGTCAAGTGATTTGCCAGAAGTCACACAGCTGACAAGTGACAGAGCCAGGATTAGAGCCCATGACCTCTGACTCCCAAGTCCGTGATCTTTCCACTAATCCATGCTGGTTCTCTATATTTGCTAAGCACTTTGTTCTTCATCTCCCTCCTTCTCCACAAAGTGTTTACGTACATATGTTTAAACTCCATTGCTTCTTCCTCCCTGTAATTTATTTTAGCATTGGTCTCCTTCACTAGAATGTAAGCACCCTGAAGCAGGAATCATGTCTATCTACTCTATTCTACCCTCCCAAGGATTTAGTACGGTGCTCTAAAATTCCCGATCACTTTCCTCATCTGTGCAGAATTCTGACCATGATGTTTGGTGTAAATTTAACATTTCTCTCTTCAGTGAGTTCATAGTATTCCTTTAGTCAGTAAAAATGTTATGCTCTTCCAGTTAATCTTGCCCCTCTCCCAGTAATCCCTCCCATGATCATATCCCATGATCTCCCCCCGCCACCCCAGCCTGGCTTTTCCAATCTCAGAGCTTCACAGTTTGCCAAATTCCCCACTAGCTATCAAGCATTCCACTTCACCTGTTTTGCTTTTTGTGCATCAAGCATTAGTGTAGAAGCATTTATATATCTTGGCTTTGCTTGTCGGGTGCCCCAAAAATCAAAGTGAATTCAATACGGAGAGCAGGCTGAAAGGATAACTAGAGAGATAATTTTTTTCCCACAGAACTTGGGAAACCAAACTTTATTTTAGATCAACTTCATGATTATTTGAGATACTCGAGTGAACAGACTCAGTGTGATAAGGATTATGTACAGAAAGTACTATATAGGTGGAAGGAGGGGAGTGAATCTGAGAGCTTAGAGGGTTCAGAATTGAATTCACAGGGGACACAGAAAGCCAACGACTGGATCAATTCCCAACATATATCAATCCACTAAACATCAGTTTGATTTATTGAGTGCTTATCGTGTAAAGAGCGCGGTATTATGCTCTTTGGAGAGTACAGCATAACAGAGTTGGTAGATATGTTCCTGTTCACAAGGAGCTTACAGTCTAGAGGGGGAAACAGGCATTAAAATAAATTAGAGATATGTACATAAATGCTGTGGGACTGAGGTAAATAAAGCGTGCGGCCTGAGTTGTAGTGGTAAGGTAGGTGATTAGAGTGTTTCAAACTCAGAGGTAAGGAGTTTCTGTTCGATGTGGAGGTGGATGGGCAACAGTTTTACGATCTTGAAGAGTGGGGAAATGATAATAATAATAATAATAATAATAATAATAGTTTTTGTTAAGCACTTACTATGTGCAAAGCACTGTACAGGCCTGGGATTCAGAGGACCAGATTTCTAATCCTGGTTCCACCACTTGCCTGCGGGGTGACTTTGGGCAAGTTGCTTACGTTCTCCATGCCTCAGTTTCTTCATCTGAAAATAAGGATGTGATGACTTCCATGGCTTAGTGGAAAGAGCACGGGCTTGTGAGTCAGAGGTCATGGGTTCTAATCCCGGCTCTGCCACTTGTCTGCTGTGTGACCTTGGGAAAGTCACTTCACTTCTCTGAGCCTTGGTTCCCTCATCTGTAAAATGGGGATTAAGATTGTGAGCCCTATGTGGGACAACCTAATCACCTTGTATCCCCCTCAGCGCTTAGAACAGTGCTTGGCACATAGTTAGTGCTTAACAAATGCCAGTATTATCATTATTATTATTACTTGGATTGTGAGCCCCAGGTAGGACAGGGACGCTGTCCAACATGGTAAACCTGTATCTTCTCCAGTGATTAGAAGAGTGCTTGGAACACTGTAAGTGCTTAACAAATGCCATCATTATTATTTCTATTTAGAAAAATGATCTGAGCAGCAGTGTGAAATATGGACTGGAGTGGTGAAAGATAAGAGGAAGGGAGGTTAGCAAGGTGGCTGATGCAGTAATAAAGGTGGGATAGAATAAATGTATTGGATTAACATGATAGCAGTTTGGATGGAGAAGAAGGCAGATTTTTGAGATGCTCTGAATGTAGAAATGATGGGATTTAGTGAACGACTCAATTAGAGAACATCAAGGTTATGGGCTTGTGAGACAAGGAGAATGGTGATGCTGTCCACAATGATGGCAAAGTCACAGGGAGGACAACGTTTGGGTGGGAAGATCAGGAGATCTTTTTCACCCATGTTTAGTTTGAGGTGTCGGCCGGGCTACCGAGTAGAGATTTCCTGAAAGCAAGAGGAAATGTAAGGCTGCAAAGCAGGAGAAGGATCATGACTGGAGATGTCGATCAGGGAATCATCCGCTTAGAGATGATAGTTGAAGTCATGGGAGAGAAGGAGTTCTCCCAGGGAAAGAGTGTTGATGGAGAATGGAAGGGGACTCAGAACTGAACCTTGAAGGAGCCCCATAGTTAATGGATGGGAGGCTGAGGAGGATCCCAAGAAAGGGACTGTGAGCCCACTGTTGGGTAGGGACTGTCTCTATATGTTACCAACTTGTACTTCCCAAGTGCTTAGTACAGTGCTCTGCACACAGTAAGCGCTCAATAAATATGATTGATTGATTGATTGATTGAGAATAAGTGGCCAGAGAGATAGGATGAGAACCAGGAGAGGACAATGTCAGTGACGCCAAGGTTAGATAACGTTTCCAAGAGAAGGGGGGTGGTCCACCATATTAAAGGCAGCAGAGAGGGACATATAGTCAAAATACCTTTTCAACCACTACTTCAGAAACAATCTTATAATAACATTGAAATTAAAATACTCTAAATTCATTCATTTGTCCTGAAAAATGTCCTCCACTGTTTATTATCACTATTCTATCCAATCCTTTTTCTAACATTTAATTTTTATTTTTGTAATGTCCCTATGTGGGGTGTAGAAGGAATAATTTTATTAACATTGCCCCAGCACAGTTTCTTTCCCCAAATCTCCATACATAAAACTGACAGTGCAGGAAGAGATAATGAATACACACAGCATCTTCATCTCTGTGCAGATGGAGTCTCAGCTTATGTCCTTGATTTAATATTCACAGAAAATCAAGCAACTTAAAGAGTAATAGGAAAAAAAATAGTTGTGTCAGCACTTTTAGCGTAATCATGTATTTCAATATAGCAGTGTACAGTTTAATGAGAAACTCTTCCAAAATAAATCACGGAACTCGTGTACTTGGGAAAAGAAGAGCTGAAACCTAGAAAGCTTCCCAGAAAAGGAGAGTTACGTCCAACAGACATTACTTAGGCCTTCGAAGAAGAGTGGGGAACGATCTCAGAAAGTATCTTTCGGGCCTGTTTCCAATATATTTCCAATCAGCGATGGGCGATCGGTTTCAGTGACAAGACCGCAGCTTAAGGTTGATGACTACCGAAAGGAAGAAAAGTGTTTTTGATCATCTCGGTCCCACTGGGGAGAGCTAATCCAACTACAAGGGGCCCACGTTACTGCTTTGGATGGTTCTTTTTCTCCCCCTTCCCTACTCCCATCTCTGTTCGCCATGTCTCCCCACTCCTGCCTTGGTCCTATTTGGAGGCGTGAAGCAGGAGCTTGGGAGGAAGGTTGCTCATTTAAATGCAATAAATAAATCAACAAATGATACTTCTGGAACTGACTAACCCCACATCGCTTCCTCCCCACAGCCAAGAGAAATAGACTGTTTTTTGATCAGAAGTGTGCAGGCATCCAAGCCACAAACCCCACCAGCTTAATTCTGACATGCCTTAATATTAACTCTGATTTATCAATGACCTGCACCATTCCCCGTGACGTCTTTAAAACATATTTTAAACGGGCTCGCAATAAATCTGATGGGTTGCTGTCTGGGATGACACGTAGCTTGACAAAGCTAATAACTCCGTGTATTTAATACTCTAAGATAAGAAGGGGAAACGATTAACTATTTAAACGGCTTTGTGCCTGATATATGTATATATTTTTTCTCCATGTTGGAGGCTCGGTTTAGGTGGTAAGAGAAAACGCCAAAGGGATAGAGCGATAACTACCTCTGGAGTTTGGTAATTATTCCTCTAAAACTCTGACAATGATTCCCCTCCTGTCAAAGGAGAAAGAATCTGTGTACTCATTTCCGTTCTGCCTCGCTGTACTGATTCAGATCTGACGCATGCTGAACATTTTATCATTTCTTTTCCAAAATAGAAATCAAACTTAAATCTTGCTGAGAAACCTTCTGCTAGGCATTCCAAATATAAATGTATCTTGCCAAATGGAGGGAGAGTGTCCTAGATACGTGGTATATCAAAAAATCCGGGATGCCAATAAAATATTTATAGAGCGTAACAGTATGCACGGGATTCGGGAAGGTGCGATTTACCAACTTCATGCTTCATTGATCTGAATTTTAACTGGAAATTTCTAGTGTTGAGCTTAAATGTTATCATTTAATGAGACTTTAAGAATGAATTTGCATAATCCTCAAGCAAAATATTGTTCTACATTCAAAGGAGCCACCAACATCCCTTTTCAAAGCTTTAAATTAATGCAACTTCAAAAAGGGAATGTTTTTGACACCAAAGATAAGCAAATACAAATACAGACGTTTGATCGCTATGTAATTACAACAAAGCTGTCCTTAAAGTCACAGGGAATGATTAATAGGACCCCTTTTCTATCCCCCGGCTTCATGGGTGCCAGCAAACATCCCTTTTCTTGACTTTTAAAATTTACTACCAGGTTCCCGTTCAACTGAAGAAACTTTCCGGTGAAGTATACGGGAGGCAAGTTTTTTTTATTTGCTGGATATGAATCCTGGGGCACAAGAAAATCATTTCAGTCGCGAGCTACATTCTCAACTTTGTGACGCTTCATAGGTTTGGTGAATCAGTGTGCCCTGGTTTTGATCCAGAACAAGCCCGTTTGTTTTTCTCCTGCTCTATGGACTAAAAAAGGATAGTTGGGAGGCAGCGTGGGCTAAGGGTAAGCGCACGGGACTGTGAAACCAAGTACCTAAATCCTAATTCTAGCTCTGTCACCTGCTGGCTTTGGGCAAGTCACTTAAATTCTCTGTGCCTCAGTTACCTCATCTGTAAAATGGGGATGAAGACTGTGAGCCCCACGTGGGACAATCTGATCACCGCCTATCCTCCCCGGTGCTTAGAACAGTGCTTTGCACATAGTAAGTGCTTAACAAGTGCCATCATCATCATCAACCTCGGGGAGGTCCGTTAACCTTTCTGTGCCTCATTTTCCCCATCTGTAAACTGGGAATAAGATCCCTGCCCTCTCTCCCTCTTTGTTTATGATTCCCAGTCAATCAAACAATCAGTAATAGTTTTTGAATGCCTACTACGTGCAGAAGACTGTACTAATTGCTAGGGAGAGTGCAATAGAATTAATAGATAAGATCCCTGCCCACAAAAATGTTTATAATCCCATGTGTGGCAGGGACTGTCTGATCAGGTTATCTTAAATCTTTCCCAGTGATCAGCATAGTGCTTTGGCATAGATGAAGCCCCTAGTAAATGCAATCAATATTGTCTTTATTATTCAAAACCTTTCTTTATTTCTGACGCTTACTCTCCCCTGAACAACGAAGGGGGTAATAATTCCTTCAATATGACTAAATTTCCAATGGCACTCTGATAGTGGAAATCAATCAATGTTATTTTTTAAGGGCTTATTGTACGCAGAAAGTGATACTAAGCTCATGGGAGAATGCAGTGTCTGACGCAGAGTAAGAGCTTATCAAACACAATGGTAATACTACTACTAATAATGATGGCATTTATTAAGCACTTACTATGTGCAAAGCACTGTTCTAAGTGCTGGGGTAGTTACAAGGTAATCAAGTTGTCCCACGTGGGGCTCACAGACTTAATCCCCATTTTCCAGATGAGGGAACTGAGGCCCAGAGAAGTTAAGTGACCTGCCCAAAGTCACACAGCTGACAAGTGGCAGAGCCGGGATTCGAACCCATGACCTCTGACTCCAATGCCCGGGCTCTTTCCACTGAGCCACGCTGCTTCTCTAGCAATAATGGTAGTCATAGAAGCGGCAGAGTGGATTGAGCACGGCCCGGGAGTGAGAAGGTCATGGGATCTAATCTCAGCTCTGCCACCTGTCTGCTGTGTGGCCTTGGGCAAGTCACTTCACTTCTCTGTGCCTCAGTTACCTCATCTGAAAAATGGGGATTGAGACTGTAAGTCCCATGCAGTTCAAGGGACTAAATCCACCCCAGGGCTCAGTACAGTGCCTGGCACATCGTAAGAGCTTAACAAATACTATAATTGTTATTATCAGTAGTAGTAGTAGCAGCAGTAGAAGTAGTAGTAATAGTTATAATAATAATAGTAGTAGTAAATGAATGGGAGTCAGAAACCCATGGGTCATTATCCCAGCTCTACCACTTGTCTGCAGTGTGACCTTGGGCAAGATATTTAATGCTTAGAACAGTGCTTTGCACATAGTAAGCGCTTAACAAATACCATTATAATTTAACTTCTCTGGGCCTCAGTTATCTCATCTGTTAAAAAGGGGGATTAAGAGGATAATAATAATGATGGCATTTGTTAATCACTCACTACGTGCAAAGCACTGTTCTAAGTGCTGGGGGGATACAAGGTGATCAGGTTGTCCCACATGGGGCTCACAGTCTTCATCCCCATTTTACAGATGAGGGAACTGAGGCTCAGAGAATAACAATAATAATAATAATAATAATAATAACAATAATAATGATAATAATGACATTTATTAAATGCTTACTATGTGCAAAGCACTGTTCTAAGCGTTGGGGGGATACAAGGTGATCAGGTTGTTCCACATGGTGCTCACAGTCTTCATCCCCATTTTACAGATGAGGGAACTGAGGCCCAGAGAATAATAATAATAATAATAATAATAATAATAATGACTTTATTAAGCACTTACTATGTGCAAAGCACTGTTCTAAGTGCTTGGGAGGTTACAAGATGATCAGGTTGTCCCACGGGGTGCTCACAGTCTTACTCCCCATTTTACAGATGAGGGAACTGAGACTCAGAGAAGTTAAGTGACTTGCCCAAGGTCACACAGCAGACATGCCTCAGTTCCCTCTTCTGTAAAATGGGGGTTAAGACTGTGAGCCCCACGTGGGACAGCCTGATCATCTTGTAACCCCCCAGCACTTAGAACAGTGCTTTACACATAGTAAGCACTTAACAAATGCCATTATTATTATTATTATTATTATTATTATTATTATTATTATTTTTATATGATGGAGCCGGAATTAGAACCCATGAACTCCCAAGCCCGGGCTCTTTCCACTGAGCCACGCTGCTTCTCTATGAGCCCAATGTGGGACAGGGACTATGTCCAACCTGACTTGTACTTCCCAAGCACTTAGTACAGTGCTCTGCACACAGTAAGCGCTCAATAAATCCGACTGAATGAATGATTAACCTGTACCTACCCCAGTGCTTAGAATAGTAAGTGCTTAACAAGTACCATAATAGTAAGTAGAGAAGCAGTGTGGCTTAGTGGAAAGAGCCCGGGCTTGGGAGCCAAAGGTCATGGGTTCTAATCCCAGCTCTGTCATTTGTCTGCTGTGTGACTTTGGGCAAGCCACTTAAGGTCTCTGTGCCTCAGCTTCCTCATCTGAAAAATGGGCATTAAGACTGTGAGCCCTACGTGGGACAACCTGATTACCTTGTATCTACCCCAGTGCTTAGAACAGTGCTTGGCACATAGTAAATGCGTAACAAATACCATAATTATTATTATGATTAAGTATTATTGTTAATCTGTCATGTCTCTGAACCAGAATCAGTTTCATTTATGTATACTCATCCTCAGCACTTTAACATGCATATATTCAATTATTTACTTTGATTACTCTATTTGTCATGTTTTTTTGTGTGTATCTCCCGCTTCAGCATGTCAGCTTCTAATGTGTAAATCCTCCCCAAGCTCTTAGAAGAATGGACCACAGCAAGTTCTCTGTAAATGCTAATCCTTCTACTGCTAGTAAAGGATTTCCCTGCTGTTATCATTCAGACCTGGGATAACTTCAGAGGATCCTCTTTTAGCATCCTGGGGAGAGAAGGGAAAGGGAATTTCAGCATGTGTCAGGAAATTCCATCCCAACAGCGAGATCCTCAGGAGTTTAGGCTGAGCAGAGTTTTCCTCAGGATCTAGGAAGAGATCCAGGGCTTTCCCAACTTGCTAGAATCCATCCCTCATGAAAGTCCCAGAATCTCCTCAGTTAATCCGAAAGTCTGGGTGCTCCGAGAGGACAGTCTCAGCTAGCCGCTTGAGGACATTTGGAATGGATTGAAAATCTCAGAATTTGTACCTTCCCTTTCCCTGAATAGCCAGGATTGCCAGTCAATTGATCAAACAATAGTATTTATCGAACATGTACCGTGAGCAGACATTGCCCCAAGGGTTTGGAGCCAGAGGTAGGAGTAGGTAGATACAACCTCGGACCTAGAGTAGTTTGCAATCTAGTGGATGAGGCAGACATGAAAATAAACTATGGGTAGCAGAAGAAACAGAGAATAAGAATATGGACATAAATATGGAGGAGCTGAGGGTGGGGCTGGGAGGGGGTGAATATCGACGTGCTGAGGAGGTATGGCCTTTTTTATGGTATTTGTTAAGCAGTTACTCTGTGTCAAACACTATTTTAAGTGCTGGAGTAGATGCACGTTAATTAGGTTGGACGCACTTCCTGTCCTGCATGGGGCTCACAGTCTAAGCAAGAGAAAGAACAGGAGAAATGAGCCCTAGAGAAGATAAGGCAGCGTGGCTCAGTGGAAAGAGCACGGGCTTTGGAGTCAGAGGTCATGGGTTCGAATCCCGACTCTGCCACATGCCTGCTGGGTGGCCTTGGGCAAGTCACTTAACTTCTCTGAGCCTCAGTTACCTCATCTGTAAAATGGGGATGAAGACTGTGAGCCCCACGTGGGGCAATTTGATCACCATGTAGCCCCCCCAGCGCTTAGAACAGTGCTCTGCACATAATAAGCGCTTAACAAATGCCAATTATTATTATTATAAGGAACTCACCCAAGGTCACACATTAAGCCATTGGCAGATCAGGGATTGGAACCCAGGTCTTCCGACTCCCTGCTCTGTGTTCTTTCCGCTAGGCCATGCTGCCTCCCAAGTGCATAGATGATGCAGTGCTAAGCGCTTAGTACAGTGCTCAGCGCTTAGTACAGTGCTCTGCACACAGTAAGTGCTCAGTAAATACGGTTGAATGAATGAATGATGCATAGAGATGATGGAGTGGGGAGATGAGAGATAAGTCAAGTCACGTTAGTACAGGTGTTTACTAAGCCTCCACTGTGGGCGAAGTGGAATTTTATGGCTGGAACTGAGGAAGCAACATTTCTGTGGCAGAAAAGCAGTGTGGCTCAGTAGAAAAAGCACTGGCTTTGGAGTCAGAGGTCATGGGATCAAATCCGGGCTCTGCCAATTGTCAGCTGTGTGACTTCGGGAAAATCACTTCACTTCTCTGGGCCTCAGTTACCTCATCTGTAAAATGGGGATTAAGACTGTGAGCCACCCGTGGGACAACCTGATCACCTTGTAACCTCCTCGGCGCTTAGAACAGTGCTTTGCACATAGTAAGTGCTTAATAAATGCCATTATTATTATCGTTATTATTATTATTATTATTATTATTATTATTATTATTATTATTATTATTATTATTATTATTATTATTATTTTCTCAGGGTGAGGTTGAAGGTCATCAGGACACTCACGGGCCAAGATGGTACACGTATCGCCTCCATCCTGTCATGGGGATGAGTGGAAAGGAGCCATCGCAACTCCTGCCAAACCATTTGGCTCCCGGCATCAGCGGCACAAAGCAGTTTGGCAGGCACCCTCCCTAATTACAAATGAAGTTTCAAGGAAAAATTTCCCTGAAATGTTTAATGGGGGACGTCGATTAAGACAGCAAGGTGCCTACATGAAAATGGATGTTCTCGCTTCTCCCTTGCCAGTCGCTGCCCCGCCTTTGGGTTGACAGAGCCTTTTCTACATTTTGCTAACATATTTTGAGATTCAATAATGTGTAGCAAAAATGAAATGTTTCAGAAAGTAATATTACCTTGATTAGACAAGAGTATCTCAATTTAATTATATTTTTTTTCCAAAGAATGTATGATTACTTTGTAACCTCGAGTAGAAAATAATTGAATTGTATATTTATTGGAGGAGAGTATGACATTTTACATCGCTTATCCCTTATCATTATCCTATTTTAAATTGTTTCCATCACCTAAACGGCACCTTTCTTAATCTCAAACTGGCATGTATTCAGTTAGCGAAGATAAAACATCTATTATTACCCTGTTGTGACAAAATGTGGATTTTAATGAAAACCCGTTGTTATCTTTCTGCAAATTCATCACATTTATTAAAACATGGCCAAGGTTGTCAAGTAATTGCAAATGCGAACTAACAAATGTTATCGCTAATGAACAGAAAGGAGTGTTTGAGTCTTTTACTCCTTTACTTTTACACAATTGAGATTTTAAAAGATTAAAAAATAAGCAGTCGGGGGTCACTGGGTTAGGTTGTCAGAAAGACGCAATGCTTGTTAGACATGGCCCGCGACAAAGACTCACAGTGCTTGGGGTCGTAGGTCAGTGATAGGACATTAAGAACCTACTGATGAATAATAAAACGGTCCTTTTTTATGATAGCATTTATTAAGTGCTCACTATGTGCAAAACACTGTTCTAAGCACTGGGGAGGTTACAAGGTGATCAGACTTCTAGACTGTGAGCCCACTGTTGGGTAGGGACTGTCTCTATATGTTGCCAACTTGTACTTCCCAAGCGCTTAGTACAGTGCTCTGCACACAGTAAGCACTCAATAAATACGATTGATGATGATCAGGTTGTCCCACGGGGGGCTCACAGTCTTCATCCCCATTTTCCAGATGCATCCCCATTTTCCAGATGAGGTAACTGAGGCCCAGAGAAGTTAAGCGACTTGCCCAAAGTCACACAGCTGACAGTTGGCAGAGCCGGGATTTGAACCCATGACCTCTGACTCCCAAGCCCGGGCTCTTTCCACTGAGCCACATTACTTCTATAATGATGTGAAATGATTTGCCCAAGGCCACCCAGCAGAAAAGTGGTGGAGTCTGGATTAGAACCCATGACCTCTCATTCATTCATTCAACTGTATTTACTGAGTAATAAATATCATTAATAATGATGGCATTTGTTAAGCGCTTACTATGTGTAAAGCACTGTTCTAAGTGCTGGGGCATTTACAAGGTGATCAGGTTGTCCCATGTGGGGCTCAGTCTTTATCCCTATTTTACAGATGAGGTAACTGAGGCACAGAGAAGTTAAGTGACTTGCCCAAAGTCACACAGCTGACAATTGGCGGAGCTGGAATTTGAACCCATGACCTCTGACTCCAAAGCCCGTGCTTTTTCCACTGAGCCACGCTGCTTCTTTGTTAGCACTTACAACGTGCCAAGCACTGTCCCAAGTGCTGTGGTAGATGCACGTTAATCAGGTTGGACAGATTTTTAGACAGCGGTTTGCACAGACTAAGCGCTCAATAAATATGACAAAGAATGAATGAATGAACTGTTAGAGGAAAATGAACTATGCACATGGTCTAGTGGATAGATCACAAATCTAGGAATCAGAAGTACCTGACTCCCAGAGAAGCAGGGTGAAGCAGCATGGCTCAGTGGAAAGAGCCGGGGCTTTGGAGTCAGAGATCATGGGTTCAAATTCCAGCTCCGCCAATTGTCAACTGTGTGACTTTGGGCAAGTCACTCAACTTCTCTGTACCTCAGTTACCTAATCTGTAAAATGGGGATTAAGACTCTGAGCCCCCCGTGGGACAACCTGATCACCTCCCCAGCGCTTAGAACAGTGTTTTGCACATAGAAAGCACTTCATAAAATGCCATCATTATTATTACCTGGGATCTAATCCTGGCTCTGCCACTTGTTTGCTAGGTGACCTTGGCCAAGTCACTTCACCTCTCTCTTTCTCAGTTCCCTCCTCTGGAAAATGGAGATTAAGACTGTGAGCCCCACAAGGGACAGGGACTGTGTCCAATCTGATTATTCCATATCTTTCCCAGCACTTAGGACAATGCCTGGCCCAAAGTGCTTAACAAATACTTCACTTATTATTAGTTGTATCACTATTATCACGCAGCCAAACCACCTCTAGTTGATATTTCTCCCACGTGGATGTTTTCAACCCCACTTCTGCCATAAACCCAGGAAGGGTAGACTGTGAGCCCGTTGGTGGGTAGGGATTGTCTCTATCTGTTGTCGAATTGTACTTCCCAAGTGCTTACTACAGTGCTCTGCACACAGTAAGCGCTCAATAAAGCAAAGCAGCGTGGCCCAGTGGAAAGAGCCCGGGCTTTGGAGTCAGAGGTCATGGGTCCAAATCCTGGCTCCACCACTTGTCAGCTGTGTGACTTTGGGCAAGTCACTTCACTTCTCTGTGTCTCAGTTCCCTCATCTGTAAAAGGGGGATTAAGGCTGTGAGCTGCCAGTGGGACAGCCTGATCACCTTGTAATAATAATAACAATAATAATAATAATAATAATAATAATAATGTTTGCGTTTGTTAAGCACTTACTATGTGCAAAGCACTGTTCTAAGCGCTGGATAATAATAATGGCATTTATTAAGTGCTTACTATCTGCAAAGCACTGTTCTAAGTGCTGGGTAATAATAATGGCATTTATTAAGTGCTTACTCTGTGCAAAGCACTGTTCTAAGCACTGGGGAGGTTACAGGGTGATCAGGTTGTCCCACAGGGGGCTCACAGTCTTAATCCCCATTTTACAGATGAGGTAACTGAGGCCCAGAGAAGTTAAGTGACTTGCCTAGAGTCACACAGCTGGCAATTGGTGGAGCCGGGATTTGAACCCCTGACCTCTGACTCCAAAGCCCGGGCTCCCCAGCGCTTAGAACAGTGCTTTGCACTTAGTAAGAGCTTAATAAATGCCATTATTATCATTATTATTATTAATAAATATGATTGACTAAATGAATGAAAGAATGAATGAATTCTCCTTGGCTTTACCTTACCCCTTGATATATAAACCCAGGGAGTTTATATAGAGAGAGGAGCAGCGTGGCTTAGTGGAAAGAGCACAGGCTTTGGAGTCAGAGATCATGGGTTCAAATCATCATCATCATCAATCATATTTATTGAGCGCTTACTGTGTGCAGAGCACTGTACTAAGCGCTTGGGAATTACAAGTTGGCAACATATAGAGACAGTCCCTACCCAACAGTGGGCTCACCGTCTACTCTGCCAATTGTTGACAGCTGTGTGAATTTGGGCAAGTCACTTAACTTCTCGGTGCCTCAGTTCCCTCATCTGTAAAATGGGGATTAAGACTGTGAGCCCCCCATGGGACAACTTGATCACCTTGTAACCTCCCCAGCGCTCAGAACAGTGCCTTGCACATAGTAAGCGCTTAATAAATGCCATTATTATTATTATTATTATTATTATTATTATTATTATATAAACGCATGCAAAAGGCCAGTTGGAAGGGTTGAAAGTAGTGTTTAGGGATCACTGCTGCATGACGGGTGTACTTCCACAATCAGCAGAGCATCTGTCTCTCAACCCCCAACCAACGCCTTTACTGCTCAGCACTTAAAACTAAATTGGCAAGCTGCGGCATTAAGTAGGATGCAGAGTGCTTAGTGCAGAGTGCTGACATGCTGTGAAACCAGACACAGGCACACCCATAGGATCACATAGCTTAGAACAGCACGTCGCTTCTTAGAGAAGCAGCGCAGCTTAATATGTAGAGGCCGGGCCCGGGAGTCAGAAGGACCTGGGTTCTAATCCCATCTCCATCGCCTGTCTGCTGTGTGACCTTGGCCAAGTCACTTCACTTCTCAGTCACCTCATCTGTGAAATGGAGAATAAAAGTGTGAGCCCCACGTGGGACAGTGTCCAATCTGATCAACTTGTTTCTACCCCAACGCTCAGAACAGCGTTGGGCACATCTTACCTCCTTCCCTTCCCCACAGCACCTGTATATATTATATATGTTTTTACATATTTATTACTCTATTTATTTATTTATTTTACTTGTACATATCTATTCTATTTATTTTATTTTGTCGGTATGTTTGGTTTTGTTCCCTGTCTGCCCCTTTTAGACTGTGAGCCCACTGTTGGGTAGGGACTGTCTCTATACGTTACCAACTTGTACTTCCCAAGTGCTTAGTACAGTGCTCTGCACACAGTAAGCGCTCAATAAATACTATTGATTGATTATAAGTATAATTCATTTATATGGCGTGCGTAATCTCTGCAGTTCCCTGTAGGAAACCTGGGTTCGGCGAGATGGAACCTCCAAATTTCTTCTGTTCTAAAAAAACAATTATCAGTCCTATTGACATTAATTTGGACGCCCAAACGGATTTCAATTTCAGTTCATTAAGAGGCACGGCAAGCCGACTGGGATCTGAGGTAGGCGTAAATAAAAATCATTTTAAGGTATTAAACCTGAAGCACCATAACATCTCCATCCGAGAACGTCAGGGTCTATAACGCATTCTTCAGATCCGGACCCCTTGAGGGGCTCAGTGATTAATGCGTCGGGCACCAATTACCTACTTTATTCCCAGAAAGGGTCGGTGAAAAGCAGAGCTGACAGCGGGGTGAATAAATTTTATAAGATACATATCCCAAAAAGGCAGTATCCTAACTTACAATTGACAAGCACCCTGGGGCAGATATAGCTTCAATGAGGGACTGAGTCAGCCAAAATAATAGGCATTTCGAGTTTTTCCAAGTTAAATTTCCAGAGGGCAAGTGGAAACTAGCCCTTTGGATTTGCCGGGAGGGATTCAACTGTACCATGGGGAATGACTCCAGTTTTTTCCTCACAGAATGTGAGTGGACCGTGACTTTTTGAGCATGGCTCAGTGGAAAGAGCCCGATCTTAGGAGTCAGAGGTCATGGGTTCGAATCCCGGCTCCGCCACATGTCTGTTGTGTAACCTTGGACAAGTAACTTAACTTCTCTGAGCCTCTGAGCCTCAGTTACCTCGTCTGTAAAATGGGGATTAAGACTTTGAGCCCCACGTGGGACAACCTGATCACCTTGTACCCCCCCCAATGCTTAGAACAGTGCTTTGCACATAGTAAGCGCTTAACAAATACCATCATCATAACAATAACAATGCCTGGTACAGATTTCGCTATAGTATGGGCTAAGTTTTAAAACCATTTATGTTTCTAATAGGTACTTATTAGAAACGCCTCCCCACCTCAACCGTCTTTCCCCAAACCCTCAAAAAGTGGAACGGTAACATTTCAAACCCATTTTGCTGCTTTTAGGTGTTTCGATTGCACGTAGTTTTCTGGAATTTAAAATGTCAAATTATCGATTCTATTAGACCTCGCTTCTTATGGAAGGATATGCACGTATGTCTGATGGATTTATCTTCCTACTGATCTGGTATAGATTTGAGGCTGAGTCATTGTTCAGTAAATCGATCGACAGAATTGTTTGAGTGTTTCTTGGGCGCAGAGACATGTACAATCATTGTGGGAGTAAGTAGATTTTGTGGACAGGAACCCTGTCATTTATTCATTTATTCAGTAGTAATTATTGAGTTGCTTACTTTGTACTTACTGTACAAAGAACTTGGGAGAGTACACTTTAATAATAAGCACACACATTCCCTGCCCACAATGAGCTCATAGTCCAGAGTATTTATTGAGCACTTACTGTGTGCAGAGCACTATGCTAAGCGCGTGTGTGAGTATGAGTGCTTCTCCCCCTCACCCCCTTCAAAGCCTTATGGAAGGCCCATCTCCTCCAAGAGGCCTTCCCAGGCTAAGCCCCACTTTTCCTCATCTCCCACTCCCTTCTGCATCACCCTGACTTGTTCCCTTTGTTCTTCCCCGCTTCCCTTGCCCTACAGCATTTATGTACATATCTGTCATTTTGTTTATTTGTATTGATGTTTGTCTCCCCTCCTCTAGACTGCAAGCTCCTTGTAGGCAAGGTACACCACTGTTTATTGTTGTATTGTACTTTCCCAAGAGCTTAGTAGAGTGCACTGCCCACAGTTAAGTGCTTAATAAATATGATTGAATGAGTGAATAATTCCAATATAACAGAGTTATTGTACCTTCCCACAATAAGCTGGTAACTCTTTGTTTCCAGACTGGCAGAGGGCTCTAGATTCATGTTGAAGAAACAGCAGTATCGTTCTTAAGAGGAGTGTATAAAGCAAGATGGTGAGGAATTGGATGTGAAATATTCATTTATTTATTCAGTCATATTTATTGAGCACTTACTGTGTGCAGAGCACTGTGCTAAGCGCTTGTGTGAGTACGAGCGCTTCTCCCCCTCTCCCCCTTCAAAGCCTTATGGAAGGCCCATCTCCTCCAAGAGGTCTTCCCAGGCTAAGCCCCACTTTTCCTCATCTCCCATTCCCTTCTGCATCACCCTGACTTGTTCCCTTTCTTCTTCCCCCCTTCCCAGCCCTACAGTATTTATGTACATATCTGTCATTTTATTTATTTGTATTGATGTTTGTCTCCCCTCCTCTAGACTGTAAGTTCGTTGTGGACAGGGAACATCACTGTTTATTGTTTTATTGTACTTTCCCAAGAGCTTAGTAGAGTGCCCTGCCCACAGTAAGTGCTTAATAACTATGATTGAATGAATGAATGAATAATTCCAATATAACAGAGTTATTGCCCCTTCCTACAATAAGCTGGTAACTCTTTGTTTCCAGACTGGCAGAGGGCTCTCGATTCATGTTGAAGAAACAACAGTATCATTCTTAAGAGGAATGTATAAAGCAAGATGGTGAGGAATTGGATGTGAAATATTTATTCATTCATTCACTTATATTTATTGAGCACTTACTGTGTGCAGAGCACTGTACTAAGTGCTTGGGAAGTACAAGTCGGCAACATACAGAGACGGTCCCTACCCAACAACAGTCTAGAAGGGGGAGACAGACAACCAAACAAAACATGTAGACAGGTGTCAAAATCGTCAGAACAAACAGAATTAAAGCTAATGCTATGTAAGAATTAGCCAATCAATAAAATCAAGGTCATTTTTTGAACCCCCACAGATAAATTAATCCCTCATTGGTAATGGTCACACTCTTACCGAGTGCAGATCAGTGTACTAAGTTCTTGGGAAAGCATAACAGAAGCCAGGCATGGATTTCCTGTCCTCAAGGAGCTAAGAGTCTAATGAAGGAGTCAAAACCAACAAACGTAAATTTGTTATAGATAGTGAGATCAGGAGAAAGAACAAGATTATAACAAGCTGACAAGTTAACAAGTCATACAGCATGGCCTAGTGGATAGAAGTCAAACCTGGGAGTCAGAAAGACATGGGTTCTAATCCTGGCTCTGTCACTTGTCTGTTGCGTGACCTTGGGCAAGTCACTTAACTTCTTTGTGCCTCAGCTACTTCATCTGTAAAATGGGGATGGAGATGGTGAGCCCCATGTGGGACATGGACAGTGTCCAGCCTGATTACCGTGTGGCTACCCTAGCACTTAATACAGTGTCTGGCACATAATAAGCACTGAGCAAGTGTCAGCGTGGCTCAGTGGAAAGAGCCCGGGCTTTGGAGTCAGAAGTCATGGGTTCAAATCCCATCTCCACCAGTTGTCAGCTGTGTGGGCAAGTCACTTCACTTCTCTGGGCCTCAGTTACCTCATCTGTAAAATGGGGATTATTCATTCATTCATTCATTCATTCAATTGTATTTATTGAGCGCTTACTGTGTGCAGAGCACTGTACTAAGCGCTTGGGAAGTACAAGTTGGCAACATATAGAGACAGTCCCTACCCAACAGTGGGCTCACAGTCTAGAAGGGGGAGACAGACAACAAAACAAAACATATTAACAAAATAAAGTAAATAGAATAAATATGTACAAATAAAATAAATAAATACATAGAGTAATAAATATGTACAAATATATATACATATGTACAGGTGATTAAGACTGTGAGCCCCCCGTGGGACCACCTGATCTCCTTGTAACCTCCCCAGTGCTTAGAACAGTGCTTTGCACATAGTAAAAGTGCTTAATAAACGCCATCATTATTAAGTGTCATTAAAAAATAAATGTCCATTTTGGTACATGCGTGAGGATAGCCAAACCTGATGCAAACAGAATATCAGTGATCTGGTTGTGAAAAGTAAGAGGGAAAAGAAAGTTTGGTTCCTATTCCTTTCGCATCCAATTACTTAGCCTGGTGATCTCACCCTCCTGGAGAGGTTAATTAACATAGGAAGAGTCGTTGTCAATAACATAAAGCTAGTTTGCTGTTGGTGGAAACGTGGGCAAGCACTGAGATAATTGTATTGAGGGTTTCCTTTTATATTAGCAGAAAGGAGTTCTTGAAACAATGGATTCAGCATCCGAAGCCTGGAATATATTGAAATGGAAAAGGTTTCATATCGTTAGGCATTTGGAGAGTCGTTCAGTCCTAGAGAGCATAAAGCTCAGTCACGTTTGTAATATTTTTTCTACATTTTTTTTTCATTCTCAAGGACATGATATTGAACCTGAAGGGACCTCCTCACTTCTCTTCACCTTCATTAAAGGAAAGTAAAATTCCTTCCCAAAAGTTATTTCATCCTTCTCAGCGTTCAGTTGGATAATGGCTTTGGGAGAATTATCCTTTTGGTCAATAATGAATTCAATAGCAATGTTCACGGTGGGACTCTGGTTATCTCCTGAGAAATTTGGGTTTAAAATAGCATCCGGAGAAACACAGCAAAGGAGAAAGAGAAAGAGTTTATCAATAATGAACTAGAAAATCAATTACTTGGAACACTAAGTGTCCAGACATGTACTTCCCTGAGGGAGACCAGAGTATCAGAAATTGTTGGAGAAAAAAAAAGAAAAACAATAATGTGTGCAGAGGAAATGTGGGCTTTCAATGCAGAATGGTGGAGCTTGTGAAAGCCAAAATGGCTGCTCACATAAATTGATTCTACCAGGAACCAAGACAAAGGCTAGTCTATCACCAGACTGCCTTTTTCTCCTTAATGATGTTTTTTTTTTTTTCCACTAACACCCACGGAAAATAATAACCTACCATCACTGGGGACCTAGATTTGGTTTGCCAGCCCACTGGGGACAGAGAATGCATGTAATAATAATAATAATTGACATTTGTTAAGAGCTTACTATGTGCCGAGCACTGTTCTAAGCTCTGCAGTAGATACGAGGTAATCAGGTTGTCCCATGTGGGGCTCACTGAGGTAACTGAGAAGTCAAGTGACTTGCCCAAAGTCCCACAGCTGATCAGTGGCGGAGCCAGGATTAGAACCCATGACCTCTGATTCCCAAGCCCGGGTTCTTTCCCCTGAACCACGCTGCTTCTCTAATACCAACTGTTTAATTATACTCTCCCAAGTGCTTAGTACAGTGCTCTGAACATGGTAAGCTCTCAACTGTGAGCCCGCTGTTGCGTAGAGACCGTCTCTATATGTTGCCAACTTGTACTTCCCAGGCGCTTAGTACAGTGCTCTGCACACAGTAAGCGCTCAATAAATACGATTGAATGAATGAATGAATAAACGTGTTTGAATGAATGAATGAGTACGATTGATTGAATGTCGGGTAGGGACTGTCTCTATATGTTGCCAACTTGTACTTCCCAAGAGCTTAGTACAGTGTTCTGCACACAGTAAGCACTCAATAAATACGATTGATTGATGGAATGATCGGTCCCTCACTCCACAAAGACTCTCACAAAATGTCCTGCTTCCCTAACAAAGAGATATCAGCTGTCGGGGTGGTGGATTTGGGGGTACATATGAGATCCCCGTGAGGCTTTGTTATGGACAAAATCAGAAGAAACCCATTTCTGCAGCTCTTAATGCGCTGCACTGACTGCAGAATTATTGCTTTCACATTGACTAGTCCCCTACACCTTATCTTTTCTCAGGGCTGAATTAGGAAGGAAAGAGTCAACTCAAAATCGGAGAGCTACACTGTGATGGAGAGGGATAAGGACAGGATTTGAGACACGTTGTTTTTATTATTATCATTGTTGTTCTTACTTTGCATTTATATAGTGTCGTTTCTCCAAGGAGCTTTAGGCTGCTTTACAGAAATCTTACTTGTCAGAAAGTGAAGCTCAAAGGTGGATCGAACACGATCAGAAATATAAAGCAATTTGTTCTATTGCTGGCCCGTCTCAAAAACGAAAAGAAACCACAACAGAGAAGCAGTGTGACCTGATGAGTAGAACACGAGCCTGGGAGTAAGAAGGACATGAGTTCTAATTCCATGCATTCATTCATTCAACCGTATTCATTGAGCGCTTACTTTGTGCAGAACACTGTACTAAGAGCTTGGAAAGTACAATTCGGGCAAAAAACAGAGACAATCCCTACCCAACAACGGGCTAACAGTCTAGAATTCCAGCTCCACCACCTGTCTGCTGTGTGATCTTGGGAATTCATTTAACTTCTCTGTGCCTCAGTTACCTCATCTGTAAAATGAGAATTAAGACTGTGAGCCCCATGTGGGACAGGGGCTGTGTCCAATCCGATTAGCTTGTATCTAACGCAACACTTAGAACTGTGCTTGACAAGTGCTTAACCATTCATTAATTCATTCATTCTATCGTATTTATTAATAATAATAGTGATGGGATTTATTAAGCGCTTACTATGTGCAAAGCACTGTTCTAAGTGCTGAAGCACTGTTCTAAGTGCTGAAGCACTGTTTACTGGGCGCTTACTGTGTGCAGAGCATTGGACTAAGCACTTGGGAAGTACAAGTTGGCAACAGATAGAGATGGTCCCTACCCAACAGTGGGCTCACAGTCTAGAAGGGGGAGACAGACAACAAAGCAAAACATATTAACAAAATAAAATAAATAGAATAGTAAATATGTACCATGCTTGTTTTATTTTATTATAGTAGTAGCATTATCCCTATTATCATTATTATTACAACTCACTCCATTCTCCTGTAACCCAGAGGTAACATTCCTGATGGATGTTATGTTTAGGAAAATTGTATTAGAAATATAGCAACTATCATTTTTGTAAGGATAGAAAAGGGTATAAAGAATAAATGATTTGTTCAAGGTCATAACCGACAGTTGGTGGAGGTGGAATTAAACCTTGGGGCTCCAGATTTCCAGTCTCATGCCTTCTCCCAAAGCATTCTGCATCTATGCTATACCAAGTGTACCTTGACTGGCGTTGTCCACAGATACACAACTGCTTCTTCTCACAACAGTCGCATTCTACTCAGACAGATGTGAACGGTAGAAAGGATGGTGCCCAATTCCCCACCAGCTTTCGAGCCAAAATGTCTAATGAAACATGTGCAGTGGGAAAACTGAATCTAATTCACTCTGAACACCAAGAGAACATCTTTATGGCCACTCTGAACATATTAACACTCATTGGTTATTGATATAGTTTGGCTATCGAATGTCCAAGTAGAGCAATTATCTATGAACATTTGTCGTTTATTTTAGAGGCTATCCCATTGGATTCTAACCTCCTCAAACTCAGGGAATTGTATCTACCAATTTTGTTATACTTTTCCACAGCCTGAGTGATCCGCACACAGTAAGTACTCCATAACTGTTACTGATCGATTGACAGAGTGTAGAATTCTTCTCTGAAAGAAACAGTTACCCCCTCCAAAAGAAGCAGAGAGCTGAAGAACACTGCAAAAAAACTCAGGACAAATATGCAGTTTTATAGCAATTAACCAGATATTTTACATGAAGGGCTTGGAATTCAGGGGAGCCTAAATTCCATTAGCTAATGTTCTCCATTCTCCATTTCATCTCAATTTCATATATTTGTACAGATTTATTACTCTATTTATTTTACTTGTACGTATTTATTATCCTTTTTTTTTTGTTAATGATGTGCATATAGTTTTAATTCTATTTATTCTGACGATTTTGACACCCGTCTACATGTTTTGTTTTGTTGCCTGTCTCCCCCTTCTAGACTGTGAGCCTGTTGTTGGGTAGGGACTGTCTCTATATGTTGCCGACTTGTACTTCCCAAGCGCTTAGTACAGTGCTCTGCACACAGTAAGTACTCAATAAATATGATTGAATGAATGAATGAATGGACACAGTAAAGAAATGAATGAATGAATAGACACAGTAAAGAAATGAATGAATGGACACAGTAAAGATTCTGTCCACGTGAGTGTGAACAAGTTAGGTTTAGGATACTTATAAAGGAAGACAACATGGAAAAAAATTATGCTTGGTGTGAGAAGGGAAAGTATCACCTCTGTTGTAATCTCTCAAGTATTTAGTACAGTGCTCTACACATAGTAAAAACGCAATGAATGCCATGGATTAAATTGAGGATTGTCTCAGCAGTTACCATCCTTTAAATAATAATAATAATGATGGCATTTATTAAGTGCTTACTATGTGCAAAGCACTGTTCTAAGCACTGGGGAGGTTACAAGGTGACCAGATTGTCCCACGTGGGGCTCACAGTAGTAATCTCCATTTTACAGATGAGGGAACTGAGGCCCAGAGAAGTGAAGTGACTTGCCCAAAGTCACACTGAAGACAATTGGTGGAGCCGGGATTTGAACCCATGACCTCTGACTCCAAAGCCCGTGCTCTTTCCACTGAGCACGGGCTTTGGAGTCAGAGGTCATGGCTTCAAATCCCGGCTCCGCCGTGCCTTTTGAGAAGCAGCGTGGCTTAGTGGAAAGAGCCCGGGATTGGGAGTCAGAGGACATGGGTTCTAATCCCAGATCTGCCACTTGTCTGCTGGGTGACCTTGAGCAAGCCACTTCACTTCTCTAGGCCTCAGTGACCTCATCTGTAAAATGGGTATTAAGACTCTGAGCCCCACGTGAGACAACCTGATTACATTTTATCTACCCCAGTGCTTAGAACTGTGCTTGGCACATAGTAAGCACTTAACAAATACCATCATCATTATTATTATTATTTTGAGAGATCACATTGGGCTTTGAAGGCCAAGCAGGACTTCCACTGCACCTCTTTCCAATTGGTCTGGGTACTCTGACCGTATTGGTAGCTTCTCTCTGAGCATTTTGCCAAAATCAGCTCTTCTTCTGCCTGGACCTGGAAATCAATTCTGAGGTCTCCATAGGGGTAGTAAAGGGAGGAAACAAAGACTGAAGAAACAAAGAAGGAAATGCTTTTTGCCGATCAGGGAGAAAGGGCGATGTCAAGATGGAAGGAGAAGGACTGAAGGGGGAAATGACACAATTTTCCTTTTATCATATACTGTGCTCTTCCAAGTGTATATATATGGAAAAGCAGCATGGCTCAGTGGAAAAAGCACAAGCTTTGGAGTCAGAGGTCATGGGTTCAAATCCCTGCTCTGCCAACTCTCAGCTGTGTGACTTTAGGCAAGTCACATCATTCATTCATTCAATTGTATTTATTGAGTGCTTACTGTGTGCAGAGCACTGTACTAAGCGCTTGGGAAGTACAAGTTGGCAGCATATAGAGAAGGTCCCTACCCAACAGTGGGATCACAGTCTAGAAGACCTGGACTTCACTTAACTTCTCTGTGCCTCAGTTACCTCATCTGTAAAATGGGGATTAAAACTGTGAGCCCCCCCCGCCCCCCCGTGGGAAAACCTGATCACCTTGTAACCTCCCCGGTGCTTAGAACAGTGCTTTGCACATAGTAAGCACTTAACAAATATTATTATTATTATTATTATTATTATCATTATTATTATTATTATTATCATCATCATTATTATTATTATTATTATCCACCTTTTCATTGTCTTCTTCCTCCCATGGGTAACACATTTTGTGTCTGTCTCCCTCACTGGACTGCAAGCTATTTGAGGTCAGGGATCATGACTTTTAATGTACTCTCCCAGGTCCTTTGTTTAGGGCTAGGCCTCCAGGAGGCACTCAGTAAATTCCATCTACTGATTCATTGATTACAAGTAGAGTCTAATAATAAGAATAATGATTATGGTATTTGTTAAGTGTTTACTATGTGCCAGGCAGCTGTGTGACCTGGGCAAGCCACTTCACTTCTCTGGGCCTCCGTTACCTCACCTGTAAAATGGAGATTAAGACTGTGAGCCCCATGTGGGACAGCCTGCTTACCTTGTATTTACCCCAGCGCTTAGAACAGTGCTTGGCACATAGTAAGCGCTTTGCAAATACTGTAATTATTAGTAAGTGCTGAGTTGGACACAATCCCTGTCCCACATGGAGCTCACAGTCTTAATCCCTGTTTTCCAGGTGAGGTAATGGAGTCCCAGAGAAGTGACGTGACTTGACCAAAGGGGCAGAGCAGGAATTAGAACCCATGGCCTTCTGACTCCTAGGCTTGGGCTTTATTCACTATGAGTTTAACTTTTGAAACTTCCTAAGATATCTCTTAACTTTCCTGGTGCCCTCGGAGCCTCTAAAACATCCCCTTATAAATGACCCCAGAAAGAAAGCCACCTTTCTTCTCTCCCTCCCTCTGAGTGGTTGATAATACGATCTGGATGGCATCACTCTTTGTCTTGATTTTTATTTCCTTCATCTGTGAAAGGAGGATAAACAAGATGCCTTCTCACTCTTAACTGACAGAATTTCTGCCAGCAGAAATGAAATATTCCATCCAGAACCCGTGGAAGAAAAGAACAACCCAAAGTGAGTGTGTAAGTCAATACCATTTATCCAAAACTTGAGAATTAGGCCTGATATGGGGAAGGAAACAACGGAATTAGATGGGCTATTTCCGTGCCACTAGGAAAGATGCTGTTTGTGGTGTACAGACAGCCTTGTGTTGAACAGAGAGGCCAGCACAAATCTGTCCAATTGGCACACATTTTTTACTCAACTTCCGTCGGCTTACGGGAAAGGAAAACACTCAAAAATCCTTCATTTATACGCAACAATTGCCAAATTCCTTTCCAATAAACATTTGCTATTAGGCTCATTAACATAGGACATTGTTTACATTATGTGGACCACCTGTTCTCCATCGCTTGGCATTTAAATCAGCAGTTTTCTTGGGCACATGTCCTCTAATTAGGGGTGGGAAGAGTCCAGCGAGCTTTGATTGGTTCAGTACCTACATAGAGCTCTTCCGATAGCTTAGGGTTGATTTGATTTCTGATCCCCTGGCCGCTTCTCTTAATACTCACCAACAATTACTGTGAGCTTCAAGAAGGAATCGTGGGTCGTATTAGCTCCGGAAAGTGCCATTTGTGTTTCGGGAGAAATTTTGGTTTCATTATCAGTTCCATATAGTGTGGCCCATTCCCAGAAACCTCTCCATTTCTAAATTTTTTCACTTATAAAGTAGAATGAGCTAGCTGTTCTCTAGCCCTCTTAAATGTGAGTTCTCTGTGTGACAGAGGCTGTTTGCGGCATAAACATGTCTAGCTGTCATTCAGCGTATAGTAAGCACTTCATACATTCTATCATTATATTACTCTCTGTCACCTGCACAGTACTGCTTTATACACTTGTATAGCATTCCCAAGTCTCACTTTTCATCTCATGTCCAACTATTATTACTCTTATTTATTTATTTATTTTACTTGTACATATTTAGTCTATTTTATTTTGTTAATATGTTTTGTTTTGTTCTCTGTCTTCCCCTTCTAGACAGTGAGCCTGCTGTTGGGTAGGGACCGTCTCTATATGTTGCCAACTTGCACTTCCCAAGTGCTTAGTACAGTGCTCTGCACACAGTAAGCGCTCAATAAATACGATTGAATGAATGAATGAACTTTTTCCAACTAAATGTTGGTCTTATTGGGCACTATTGCTATCCAAGAAGCATTTTCTATCTTTCGCTGTTACATTTCCCGAGAGAAAAACACCCCCCAGATGATTAAGATTGGAAGAACTGTTTCCTCATTAATATCGTGGTGAGAAGCAGCGTGGTTTAGTGGAAACGGCATGGGCTTGGGACTCAGAGGTCATGAGTTCTAATCCCAACTCTGTCACTTGTCTGCTGTGTCACCTTGGGCAAATCACTTAACTTCTCTGTGTCTCAGTTACCTCATCTGTAAAATGGGGATAAAGACAGTGAGCCCCACCTGGGATAACCTGATTACCTTGTAATGACCCCAGCACTTTGAACAGTGCTTGGCACATTGTAAGTGATTAACAAATCATCATCATTATTCTCATTAGCCCATCTGTCATCTGTGAGACCGGATTTCAATTGCCCAGTGAGGAAATGGTCTTTCCTCTAGATTATACATTCGTTGTGGGTGGGGAATGTGTTCACCAACTCAGTTATATTGTACTCTCTCAAGTGCTTAATACAGTGCTCTGCACACATTAAGTGCTCAATAAATATGATTGATTGAGTACCTCCTTAGGGAAATGTAACTGGCATTTCCAGTCAATTATCCACTGCATGTGGTGATGAGGGGTTGTGTTTATCCTTGTGTTTTGCTTTTTTTTTCTAATCCTGTGTGCTTAATTTTTAATTTTGGCAAGTTGAGCTTAGTATAAAAATGTGCATCTAGGGTCTGTAAATCCTCTTCATTGTTTTTAAGGAAATGTTTGGAAATAAGCTATTAACACTCACAATAAAAAACTGTGCTCATCAAACATACTATTGGTACAGTGGTTAATAAGATTTTACACATAAATTTAAGAATTCATACGGCATAATTCAGAATGAGTCTTTCGTCGGTGACTGCCAATTGGATGATAAAATTTCAAAGTTGGCCAGAGTAAAAATGAAAAAGAATAAATAAATGAATCAGGAGTATAATTTACATGAAGTATTCTCATCCAATAGTCATTTTTGTTTTCTCAGACTATCCCATTATTTTACAAATATACACAGAGCTGTGTTTATAAGTTAATGAAGTAAATAGTTAATTTCTCAAGTTTGTCTAGATACCAGGGTATTAAAATGAATGCAAACTAATTATACAAGTAAACTAGCAAAACTAGTTACAATTAAATATATATCTCAATTATATATATATGCTAGATATAGGTATATATCTATATACACATATATAGATAATTAATCTGTATTGTGAATTATAAACAAAACCAATCCCAGAGTACAGTTAGCATTTCTTAAGTGAAAATAAAGAGAATTCTGTTCATTCTGTAAACGTAAGATGAACCTCATGTTGTTCTTGCTAATCAAACATTTCAAAGTATAAATAGATTCATGTTTTCATGATTAAAAAACTTGCACTGCTTTAGAGATTTTCGTCTATCTTTCTCGTTCTGACTTTGGCAATTTTATTTTGTTTTTTTTCTAACTAGCAAAGTCTCCATTGTCGTCTTCAGCTTTCATTTAAGGCGATGGGAAGGAGAAGTGGTGATGATAAGGAAGGGAGAGAATGAAGGAGGAGGAAGATAGCTGGGAGGGAAGCAAAGGATGAGAAACTGGTTGTGTTATTACTCAGGGGCTCTGTGAGAGGAGAATGCCTATACAGGTACTTTCCAAGTGCTTAATACAGTGCTCTTCACTCAGTAAGCACTCAATAAATATGATTGAATGAATGAATGAATGAGTGTGTAGTGCTAGGAATGCCGATGGAAAGCTTAGAGATGTTAGATATTCCTTAGAACCATCTGCACATGATGGGAACTAACACATGGTTCCTTTAAGCCCCCAAATGCCATAATAGGAGACCGAAAAAGAGCTGGCTGAACCAGAATCATGTTTTTTTGTGAAAAAGGGAATCCAGTCTACTGATTTTATTAACCCCTCCCAATCACTTTGTACAGTGATCTGCAATTAGTAGGTGTTCAGTGAAAAGTATTGATCAATTGAGTTAATTCACCCAGTCTTGGAGTTATAATGCCCTTATGTTGACAAGCTTCTTTCTTCTTCCTCAGGTCTCCCCCTGCAACCCTCCCCAACCACCCCCACACACCAAAACTACTGGGATAAGACTATAAGGCTATTCAGACCTCCTCTCGACAGAAACCCTCTTGTCCCCATAGTCCTAAAAGCATGTTTGGTAGGCAGGCATTAGAATCAACCTCAGCCAAAGCAAGAAAATTTCATTCCTAAATCAGTTCCAGATTTTTACCAAGAAAACTCTGTGGATCCACTTCCAGAACGATTGCAAATGGAGGTGGGGCGTTCTGAGAGAAATGTGTCCGTGGAGTCGCTGTGGGTCAGAAATGACTTGACAGCATAAGACAAATGAATTCAAGCCTATCCAGATCAATATTTTGTCACCAACCAGCCGATGGGAATGATCTGAGGGGAGTTACTCCAATCTGTACCTCCCAAAGAACAGAAAGCCAAAGAACAGAATCGGACTGACCCTTGACTGTTAACTTCTTGTGGGCAGGGAATAATAATAATGATGATGATAGTACTTATGATGGTATTTGATAAGCGCTTACTATGTGCAAAGCACTGTTCTAAGCACTGGGGAGGTTACAAGGTGATCAGGTTGTCCCACGAGGGGCTCACAGCCTTAATCCCCATTTTACAGATGAGGTAACTGAGGCACAGAGAAGTGAAGGGGCTTGCCCAAAGTCACACATCTGACAGTTGGTGGAGCCGGGATTTGAACCCATTACCTCTGACTCCAAAGCCCATGACCTTTCCACTGAGCCACGCTGCTTCTCAAGTGCCAAGCACTGTACTAAGCACTGGGGGTACATATTTGTTACTCTATTTATTTATTTATTTTACTTGTACATATCTATTCTATTTATTTTATTTTGTTAGTATGTTTGGTTTTGGTCTCTGTCTCCCCCTTTCAGACTGTGAGCCCACTGTTGGGTAGGGACTGTCTCTATATGTTGCCAACTTGTACTCCCCAAGCGCTTAGTACAGTGCTCTGCACACAGTAAGCACTCAATAAATACGATTGATGATGATGATGATGATGATATAAGGTAATCAAGTTGGACACAGTCCCTGTCCCACATTGGCACCATGTTCTTAATCCTCGTTTTTTACAGATGAGGAAATTTAGGCAGGAGGATGTTAAGTGACGTGCCCAGGGTCAGACAGCACACAAGTGGTGGAGCGGGGATTAGAACCCCTGACCTTCAGACTCTCAGGACGATGATCTATCCACTGCACAATCAATCAATCAATCAATCGTATTTATTGAGCGCTTACTATGTGCAGAGCACAATGCTTGTATCTGTTATATTGTTGTGTTGTACCCTCCGTAGCACTTAGTACAGTGCCCTACACACAGTAGGGGCTCAACAGAAATGACTGACTGTTTGATTGGGTCATGCCAGGACTCACAATCTGAAATGATGTTAACTAGAAAGTCCAGCAGAGTGACAGCAAATTCATCTCAATTGATTTCTTACTCAGGATTTGTGTTCCCAGACAGTTTGAATCCTTAACTTCAAATAATGAAAAAAAAAATGGAGAAATTTCTTTTAATCAATTGGCCCCAAACAGGTGATAGTTCTGCCTTACCCATTCCATTGTTCCTCGGATCAAAGAGACTTGATCTGTCTTTGATGAAAGACAGAATAGCTCTTTGCAGATAGCTCATTTACTTTTGAAGTTTATAACTCTTATAACCTAGGTTAATAATTAAGGATTTCTGGGTGATGAGTATCAACTCCTCCCAAAAAAAGGATATTTAAAGTTTGAAAAGTTATTAAAAATAGATAGGCTATAGTCCCTTTCCCTTCTCAAATTAGATGCGACTGACTTGTGTTTGGGGGATGTTCCCATGGAATGAGGAATGAAAATGAATGAGAAAGTGCGAGATGAAATTGCAGGCCATCAATATAAAACAAATAGCTTAAACAGTTCGACATATTCCATTCGTGAATGGGGAAATAATGACATTTTCTCACAGAGAACACTGTAGCTTTGGTCAGTGAGCCCCATGTGGAACAATCAATCAATCAATCAATCAATCAATCGTATTTATTTATTGCTTACTGTGTGTAGAGCACTGTACTAAGTGCTTGGGAAGTACAAGTTGGCAACATATAGAGACGGTCCCCCCAACAGTGAGCTCACAGTCTAGAACAGAAATTGAGACTGATCTCATAACCTTATATCTATGCTAGCATTTAGCAGATAGTAAGCATTGTAATAAATGTTGTGAAAAGGACACGATAATAATAATAATAATAATAATAATAATAATAATAATAATAATAATGATCATATTTGTTAAGCACTTACTGTGTGCCAAGTGCTGTTCTAAGTTCTGGGGTATATACAGGGTAATCAGTTTGTCCCATGTGGGGCTCACACTTTTAATCCCCATTTGACAAATGGGGTAACTGAGGCACAGAGAAATGAAGTGACTTGCCCAAGGTCACACAGACAAGTGGCAGGATTAGAACCCATGTCCTCTGACTCTGAAGCCCGTGCTCTTTCCACTATGCTTCTCTATCTCTGCTTACAAGGAGTTTACAATTTCCCTGGGGAGACAGACATAGACTACTTTACAAATAGTGAGCATCGGGAGACAAAATTGTTAGGTGACTGTCCCCCAGCATTCTGGGCTGTCAGAAACATGGCCTAATGGATAATGCCCAGGCCTGGGACTCTGAAGGACCTGGGTTCTAATCCTCCCTCCGCCACTTTGCTGCGTGACCTTGGGCAAGTCACTCAATTTTTCTGTGCTTCAGTTACATCATCTGCAAAATGGGGATTAAGACCCTGAGCCCCACGTGGGGCCGGAACTGTTTCCAACCTGATTCACTTGTATCTACTGCAGCGCTTCGAATAGTGCTTGACACATAGTAAGCGCTTAACAAATATCATCATCTGGATTCTGTTCCTAACTCTGCTATTTGTCTGCCGTGTGACTTTAAGTAAATCTCTTAATTTTCCTCAGTTCCCTCATAGGTAAAAAAGGGGGCTTAAGAGTGTGATCCCCATGTGGGACATGGTCTGTGTCCAACCTGATTACCATGTAACTACCCCAAAGCTTAGAACAATGCCTGGAACATAGTAAGTGCTTAAGAAATGCAATTAAAAAAAGACCAACCCACCAAACAAACCAAAACACATCATTGAAACTCATTTAAAAAAAGACCAGTTGAGGAAGTTCCAGTCCGGACTTGGAAATCCACAAATTAGAAGTGAGGAAGAGCTAATGGGAGCTAGTAATAATAATAATTATAATGATGATGATATTTTTTAAGTGCTTACTATGTGCAAAGCACTGTTCTAAGCACTGGGGATGTTGCAAGATGATCAGGTTGTCCCACAGTTTTAATCCCCATTTTCCAGGTGAGGTAACTGAGGCCCAGAGAAGTGAAGTGACTTGCCCAAAGTCACACAGCTGACAGTTGGCGGGTCCAAGATTTGAACCCATGACCTCTGATTCCAAAGCCTGGGCTCTTTCCACTGAGCAACACTGCTTCTCCAGTAGTATAAGGAAAGCCTCATGTTTTTAGCCTTACCAGTCCCAATTTCAGGCCACTTCTCTAATATTTTGAGAATTTGAGAGAGAACACTAGATTTAGCAGAATTAGATTCCTGCTCTCAGTGGGATTACAATCTAGAGGCTGAGGAGAGCAACACCCAAATGAATTACAGTTAGGCTTGTTTGGTTTGAGCATGGGAGACCAGATGTCTTGATTTTGGCAGCCTGACCTAATGGAAAAAGCACAGGCCTGGGAGTCAGAGGCCTTGGATTCAAATCCTGCTCTGCCAATTTCCTGTTGTGTGACCTTGGTCAAATCACTGAATTTATCTGTGCCTCAGTTTCCTCAGATGCAAAATGGGGATTAAATACCTGTTGTCTCTACTACGGAGAAGCAGCCTGGCCTAGTGGCAAGAGCCGGGCTTGGAAGTTAGAGGATGTGGTTCTAATCCTGGCCCTGCCACTTGTCTGCTGTGTGATCTTAGGCAAGTCACTTCACCTCTCTGTGCCTCAGTTACCTCATCTGTAAAATGGGGATTGAGACTGTGAGCCCAGATGGGACAACCCGATTACCTTGTATCTACCCCAGCTCTTAGAACAGTGCTTGGCACATAGCAAGCCGCTTAACAAATACTATCATTATTGTTATTACTACTCAACCTGTGAGCCACATGAGACAGGGATTGCGTCCAACTTTATTAACTGCTTTCTACCCCAGTACTTCAACAGTGATTGAACATAGAAAGGGCTAAACAAATACCATTAAAATAATTCTTCACTATTTGTCAAGCGCTGTTCTAAGCACTTGGGTGGATACACGTTAATCGGGCCAGATGCAATCCCTGTCCCACAAGGGGCTCAGAGTCTAAATAGGAGGGAGAACATGTATTGAATCCCCCTTCTAGACTGCAAGCTCATTTTTGGGTAGGGACTGTCTCTATATGTAGCCAAATTGTACTTCCCAAGCACTTAGTACAGTGCTCTGCACACAGTAAGTGCTCAATAAATATGATCGAGTGAATGAATGAATTTTGCATTTGAGGAAACTGAGGCACTGAGAAGTGACTTACCCAAGGTCTTACAGCAAGCAAGGAGCAGAGCTGGAATTAGAACCCAGGTCCTCTGACTTTCAGGCTCGTGCTTTACTGGCTAGGTCATGCCTCTTCCCCCGTACCATATTTTAATTTTAACAATGAAAATTATGCTTATTATAATTACAATAAGTGTAGCAATAATGATCATTATTGTTGTTATTGCTGTAATTATAATATTGAATTTTCTTTCAATTTTATGTTCTTTCCCACCTCAGTTCTTCTTGACACATTAGAGACTAGAAGTTATATCCCACAGTGGGCTTCTTTGGGAAGAAAGAAGATAAAAGGCTCCAGAGACCTTAGATATGATGGATATGTTAAATATGTTAAATACGTGCAACTTTCTTTGATGAGATGGCAACTATGAATTAATGTGATTTTTTCCCCACATTCCCAGATGGAAGCTTTCAGCATGATTAGTTTGAGACCAAGAATATTAGCAAGACTTAGGTAAATTGGAAGGCATTCAAAGAAGAAAAGTGAATAAGAAACCAGAGGAATAGAGTATAGATCAAAAGAATTAAAGAGATATGACTTGGAAAAGCATCAACAACAGGATGATCAATGTTTACAAGTATTTGAAAGGTGTAAAAATAAGCAATGCATGGATTGTTTGGGTTATCCCTTAGGGTTGGAATGGATAGATAATAGGCGATAGTATCAAAAAAGGGAAGATTCAAATCGGAAATCAAATCATCTTTTTACCAGTAAGTGGATAGACAGGCGATGGTATCAAGAATGTGAAGATTCAAATTAGAAATCAAAATAGACAGGTGATGGTATCAAGAATGTGAAGATTCAAATTAGAAATCAAATCATCTTCATTCTAGGAAAACCCCTTAGACTACGGAATGGACGGAATCTGGGTAGATTTCTTATAACATGAAAAACTCACTTAGAAATAAGACTCCAAAATTAATAGTTCAGATGGTACAGATATTACAAATAAACACATTTTGCAAACTTAGGTCATGGCTCTTCTTCAAAATCAATTTGAATACAGTCCCTTAGATTGAAACCTCTTTGAGATCAGGGACTGTATCTTCTCTTCTCTACTCTCCCGAGCGCTTAAAACAGCACTCTCCCCACCATAAGCACTCAAAAATTTAATCGATTGAAGAGAGAAGCAGTGTGGACTACTGAAAAGAGATCGGGTTAACGAATCAGGAGATCTGGGTTCTAATTTTGACATCCCTACTTGCCTGCTGTGTAACCTCAGGCAAGTCACTTAACTTCTCTGTTCTTCAATTTCCTCATCTGTAAAATGGTTTTTAAAAGCTCTCTGTGCCTTCCTCTTAAGCTGTAATTCTCCATGCAGGATACAGACAGTGTCTGACTTGATTATTTTTATATTTATCCCAAACCTTGGCACCAAATAAGCACTTAACAATTTGTTATTCAAAGATAGGACTCAGGCTTCTAGGATTTCCAAACATTTCTACTAGAAATGAAAAATTGGATAGAGTCACAAGGCCAGAAGCCACAAACCACTCGGAACAATCTAATTCAGCAGATAAGAAGACACTGAGTTTAAGACCAGGGACTATCCTTCAATCATATTTATTGAGCACTTACTGTGTGCAGAGCACTGTACTAAGCGCTTGGGAAGTACAAGTTGGCAACGCATAGAGACGGTCCCTACCCAACAGCGGGCTCACTGTCCACTATTATCCCTCCTTTATTCTTTGGAATCTCACCTGCACACAGCTCCTCAATTTAACTTTCGACATCTTAGTTTTCTCTTGTTTCAAGCCAAGAGAGTCTAGTCTTGAGATATAGAGCTTATATAATGAGAGTGAAATTCCTTATCCAATCTGCACTGTAGAATTGCGTGGCAGCATTGGCCTTATTAATGAGGGAAAATAATGACCAAATGTTGATTTTAAAGGGTAATTAAAGGGTAATTTTCAGGAGTCACTGTAAATTGTTTCACCAGGCCTGAATATTTATTTCTTAATAATTTGAACTCTCTGCTTGAACGTGATTAGAAAAACCAGTGGTGGACAATGTGAACTATGTAGACAGAAGGTTACCATGGACATTCATTCATTCAATTGTATTTATTGAGCACTTACTGTGTGCAGAGCACTGTACTAAGTGCTTGGGAAGTACAAGTTGGCAACATATAGGGACGGTCCCTACCCAACAGCGGGCTCACAGTCTAGAAGGGGGAGACAGACAACAAAACGAAACACATTAACAAAATAAAATAAATAGAATAGTAAATATGCACAAGTAAAATGAATAAATAAATAGAGTAATAAATATGTACAAACATATATACATATATACAGGTGCAGTGGGGAGGGGAAGGAGGTAAGGCGGAGGAATGGTGAGTGGGGTATAGATTTTCTTTTTGTGCAAAGATTTCCTATCTTAGCATGGTCTAGCGGGTAGAGAACATGCCTGGGAATCAGAGAACTTTTTATTCATTCATTCAATCATATTTATTGAGCACTTACTGTATGCAGAGCACTGTACTAAGCGCTTGGGAAATACTAGTTGGCAACATATAGAGACCCAACAGTGGGTTAACAGTCTAGAAGGGGGAGACAGAGAACAAAACAAAACATATTAACAAAATAAAATAAATAGAATATGTACAAGTAAAATAAATGGAGTAATAAATATGTAAAAGACTTGTATTCTAATCCTGGCTCTTACACTTTCCTATTGTGTATGGTTGGGCAAACCACTTCTCAGTGCCTCAGTCTCCTCATCTGTAAAATGGGGATCCCCTCATATTAAGCGCTTACTATGTGCCGAGAACTGTTCTAAGTGCTGGGGTAGATACAAAGCGATCAGGTTGTCCCACATGGTATTCACAGTCTTAATCCCCATTTTACAGATGAGGTAGCTGAGGCACAGAGAAGTTAAGCGGCTTGCCCAAGGTCACACAGCGACAAGTGGCGGAGTCGGGATTACAACCCACATCCTCTGACACCCAAGCCACTTTCCACTAAGCCACTATGCTTCTTCAGTACCTAGTGAGGACTTAACAGATACCATAATCATTATCATTATTAGGGAAGAAACATCTTTCTTGCTCTTTAAAACTTGCTTTTGTTCCTACTTTTCAGTGACTGCTGACAGCTCTATTTTACCAAAGAGAAAGGGAAAATTGCTTTGTTGTTTCCAAGTGATAATAATTTCATTAGACCCTTCAGGATCATCTTGTGTTACTTTTAGGTGGGATGGAATATCTTATTGGAAATGTGACGGACAAACTGAAGCATCATTAGGGAAATGAAAGCCAAAGAAAATGGGGCATCATGAGCAATAATGGATTAAAAGTTTTTGGCAGTTTTATGATGGGAAAGATAGTGAATTGCAAACAAGCCAGGTGTAGAGGAGGTTCCACTCAGGGTTTCTAAAAATGGGGCAGAGCTCTGAGTGATTTGTGCTTCTTTATTGACAAAGGAGGATGATTGACTAAAAGGAAATGGCACGGTCATGAAAATGGAGCAGGTTGCAATAGAGATTTTTTTTTTAATGATATGTGCTGAACGTTACTATGTTCCAGGTCCTGTTCCAAGCACTACAGTCAATACAAGTTAGTTAGATTGGACACAGTCCATGTCCCACGTGGGGCTCACAGTCTTAATCCTCATTTTACAGATGAGGGAATTTAGGTACAGAGAAGTTAGTTGACATTATTACTATTATTATTACTATTATGGTGTTCGTTAAGCACTTCTATGTGCCAAACACTATTCTAAGTGCTGGAGTAGATACAAGGTAATCAGGATGTCCCATGGAGCTCATAGTCTTAATCCCCATTTTACAGTTGAGGTTACTGAGGCACAGAGAAGTCAGGTGACATAATAATAATAATAATAATAATAATAATACTTATTATTATTATTATTATTGTATTGTTAAGCACTTAGTATGTACCAAACACTGTTCTAAGTGTTGGAGTAGATACAAGGTAATCAGGATGCCCATGGGGCTCATAGTCTTAATCCCCATTTTACAGGTGAGGTTACTGAGGCACAGAGAAGTTAGGTGACATTATTATTATTATTATTATTATTATTATTATGGTATTGTTAAGCACTTAGTATGTACCAAACACTGTTCTAAGTGCTGGAGTAGATACAAGGAAATCAGGATGCCCCATGGGCTCATAGTCTTAATCCCCATTTTACAGATGAGGTTACTGAGACACAGAGAAGTAAGGTGACATTATTATTATTATTATTATTATTATTATTATTATTATTATTATTATTATTATTATTGTATTGTTAAGCACTTACTATGTGCCAAACAATGTTCTAAGAGCTGGAGTAGATACAAAGTAATCAGGATATCCCATGGGGCTCACAGTCTTAAACCCCATTTTACAGTTGAGGTTACTGAGGCACAGAGAAGTTAGGTGACATTATTATTATTGTTATTATTATTGTTATTATTATTATTATTATTATTATTATTATTATTGCATTTGTTAAGCGCTTACTATGTATCAAACACTTCTCTAAGTGCTGGAGTAAATACAAGGTAATCAGGATGTCCCATGGGGCTCATAGTCTTAATCCTCATTTTACAGATGAGGTTACTGAGGCACAGAGAAGTTCAGTGACCTGCCTAAAGTCACACAGCTGATAAGTGGTAGAGGTGGAATTAGAACCCACAACCTCTTACTTCCAAGCCCAGGTTCTTTCCACTAAGCCACGCTGTGTGCCCAGGGTCTTACAGGAGACATGTAATAGAGCCTGGAATGTAGCCAAGGTCCTTCTAGCTCTTAGGCCTGTTCTCTATCATTTCTAATAATAATAATAATGATAGCATTTATTAAGTGCTTACCGTGTGCAAAGCACTGTTCTAAGTGTTGGGGAGGTTCCAATGTGATCAGGTTGTCCCACGGGGGGCTCACAGTCTTAATCCCCATTTTACAGATGAGGTAACTGAGGCACAGAGAAGTTAAGTGACTTGCCCAAAGTCACACAGCTGACAGAGCTGGGATTTGAACCCATGACCTCTGACTCCAAAGCCCGTGCTCTTTCCTCTGAGCCACGCTGCTTCATTAGGCCACAGTACTTATTATTACTTATTACTCTATTTATTTTACTTGTACATATTTATTCTATTTATTTTATTCTGTTAATATGTTTTGTTTTGTTCTCTGTTTCCCCCTTCTAGACTGTGAGCCCACTGTTGGGTAGGGACCGTCTCTATATATTGCCAACTTGTACTTCCCAAGCGCTTAGTACAGTCCTCTGCACACAGTAAGCGCTCAGTAAAAACGACTGAATGAATGAATGAAAGTACTTCTGTAACGCAATCAATCAATCAATTGATCGTCTTTATTGAGCAACTACTCTATGCAGAGAGATAATTCTTAGCACTTGAGAGTGTCCAGTCTATACGTAGATATGATCCCTGCCCTCAAGGAGCTTACAACTAAGCAGGGGCTTTGAAATCTTGTCGTGTCTCATGCTGTGGAGTCGTCTCCGACCCATAGCGACGCCACGGACACATCTCTCCCAGAACGTCCCGCTCTCCATCATTCTGGTAGTGGATCCAGAGAGTTTTCTTGGTAAAAATCCAGAAGTGGCTTACCGTTCCCTCCTTCCACGCGGTCAACTTGAGTCTCGGCCCTTGAATCTCTCCCCTGCCTCTGCTGTCCAGCACAGGTGAGTTTTGACTTGCTGCAGATGGCCTTCCACTTGCTAGCCACTGGCCAAGCTAGGAATGGAATGGACAGGCCTCTGCTTGACTTTCTCTCCCATAATCGAGACTGGTAGAGGATTGGAAACTCTCCAGTTGCGACCCTAAGAGGGTATTTGAAATCTAGCAAGGAGTGTATTGCACTAAGCGCTTGGGAAAGTACAACAGGTGCCCAAAGAACACTCCCCGTTTGCATAGAGCTTCCACTCTAATGAAACGGGCAGACAGAACCCATTATTTTTACTTGTACATATTCTATTTATTTTATTCTGTTAATATGTTTTGTTTTGTTCTCTGTCTCCCCCTTCTAGACTGTGAGCCCACTGTTGGGAAGCGACCGTCTCTATATGTTGCCAACCTGTACTTCCCAAGCGCTTAGTACAGTGCTGTGCCCACAGTAAGCGCTCAATAAATACGATTGAATGAATGAATGAATTAGAAAGCTTCAGTTTGGAAAAAAGGAGGCTAGGAGAGGGTCTGTTTGAAATTTACTACACCACAAAAGGTGCGGACAATAACGATGGCATTTATTAAGCATTTACTATGTGCAAAGCACTGTTCTAAGCGCTGGGGAGGCTACAAGGTGATCAGTTTGTCCCACGGGGGGCTCAGAGTTTTAATCCCCAATTTGCAGATGAGGAAACTGAGGCCCAGAGAAGTGAAGTGACTTGCCCAAAGTCACACAGCTGACAAGTGGCGGAGATGGGATTTGAACCCATGATCTCTGACTGCAAAGCCCTCGCTCTTTCCACTGAGCCACGCTGCTTCCACAAATGTGGAGTTGTACTTTGTCACATCCCACACTCCAGGACAAGGAGAAGTGCCCAATGAATCAGAAAACCGCTGGGCTGAAAGTCGAAAGAAAACCTTCTCACAATGGGTGGAAGACCCATGGAAATGGTTACTATAGAAAGTTAGGCAAAAAGGAAACTAATTAATAGCTGAATGAAGAAAGGCTGGGATATGTTCTAGAGTTAGGGCTATTGTGGGTCCTTAGGGGAGCGTGAAGAGACGTTAGAGGAAGATTTTGAAAATTTAATTCAGATAGATTCATGCCAATTGTCCTGAGGAGGATTATCAGGACATCCAAACTGCTACCCTGCTGGTTCAATCTCTCATCCTATCCCAACTGGATTACTGCATCAGCCTCCTCTCTGATCTCCCATCCTCCTGTCTCCCCCCACTTCAATCTATATTTCAGGCTGCTGCCCGGATCATCTTTGTGCAGAAACGCTCTGGGCATGTTACTCCCCTCCTCGAAAATCTCCAGTGGCTACCAATCAACCTACACATCAGGCAAAAACTTCTCACTCTCGGCTTCAAGGCTGTCCATCACCTGGCCCCCTCCTACCTCACCTTCCTTCTCTCCTTCTCCAGCCCAGCCCGCACCCTCCGCTTTTCTGCCGCTCACCTCCTCACTGTGTCTCGTTCTCGCCTGTCCCGCCATCGACCCCTGGCCCACATCCTCCCCCTGGCCTGGAATGCCCTCCCTCCGCACATCCGCCAAGCTAGCTCTCTTCCTCCCTTCAAAGCCCTACTGAGAGCTCACCTCCTCCAGGAGGCCTTCCCACACCGAGCCCCCTCCTTCCTCTTCCCCTCCTCCCCATCCCCCCAGCCTTACCTCCTTCCCCTCCCCACAGCACCTGTATATGTGTTCGTACAGATTTATTACTCTATTTATTTTACCTGTACATATTTACTATTCTATTTATTTGATTTTGTTAATATGTTTTGTTTTGTTGTCTGTCTCCCCCTTCTAGACTGTGAGCCCGCTGCTGGGTAGGGACCATCTCTATATGTTGCCAACTTGTACTTCCCAAGCGCTTAGTACAGTGCTCTGCATACAGTAAGCACTCAATAAATGCGATTGAATGAATGAATGAATATCAGGTGAAAAAATGGGAAGGGATTGTAAGTATCTACCTCTAATGTACTCTCCCAAGCATACTTAGTTATTCATATTAATATCTGTCTCCCCCGCTAGACTGTAAGCTCATTATGGGCAGGGAATGTGTCTGCTAATTCTAGTGTATTGTACTCTATCAATAATAATAATAACAAATGCTTAGTACAGTTCTCTGCACATAGGAAGAGCTTAATGAATATGATTGATTGATTGATACAGTGCTGTGCCCAAAGAAGACACTAAATAAATACCTTTTGGATAACATCTACTACAGGAGCAGCATGGACGAGTGCAAAGAGCATGCATGGTGCTGAGATTATTATTATTATTAATAATAATGATAATTGTGGTATTTATTAAGCGCTTTGTATTTGCCAAGCACTGTTCTAAGTGCTGGGGAAGCTATAAGCTAATCACGTTGGACACAATCCCTGTCCCACGTGGGGCTCACAGTCTTAATCCTCATTTTACAGATGAAGTAACTGAGGCACAAAGAAGGTGAATGACCTGCCCAAAGTCACCCAGCAGATGAGTTATGGAGCCGGGTTTAGAACCTAGGCCCTTCTATTTCCCAGGCCCATACTCTATCCACAAGCCACTCTGCTTCTTCAGATTCCCTAGACCTTAGTTTCCCCATCTGTAATATGGGGGTTCCATGCCCAATCTTCCTCCGACTTAGACTGTGACCTCCCCCACGTTGGACAGGGACTGTATCTCACCGATAGATATCTTGTATCTATCCCATTGCTTTGCACACAGTAAGTGCTTGGCAAATACCACTATTACTGATTTCTTATATGGTTCCATTTCCCAAAGCAGCTTCACAACGATTGATAGTTGAAATGTATGTACCCAAGGGCAAACTCCACAAGAACAGATCCACTATCAATTCACTGTAGAAGAAGAGAGTGATGTACAAAGACAGCAGAAAATGCTACATCGTATACAGAGGATCTGGCGTGCTGAGTGATGTGTGCTGTTGGAAACACCATGCCCCTTAAATCTGCTTCTCTGTTAGAGCAAAATTTAATTAGTCTTCCAGCCTCAGTGTGAAGCCCGTCTGGATGGTCAGGTATTACCTAATAGATGTGTCTGTGTGGAAGGGGGCTAGGGGGGAGGATTGTCAGGTGTGGGACTCTAGATTGGAGTGTCAGAGAGGGAAGATTAATTCACAGATCCATTTTGTACATCTGCCCAAAAGCTGAGCGATGAACGTCGCTCCAGGGTCGCAAATAATGGACACCACAGTCAGCTGTGGAGGGACAGGAAATTGTTTCAACTTCCAACAGAGGACGGAAACCGTTTGGACTTCTGTGTTCCTTCCCAAGACGTGCTCGTTTCCTGGCATGGAATGTGGAAGCGTTTACCTCACTGCCGTGCAGGGTTTGGGAGGGAAGTCCGGGCATTTCATAGGGAGCTGGCACAGTTGAGAGGTTGATGGAACTTCATTGCTGGCTTCACTGCTTATTGGCCCTGAGTAATGTCACATTCCTCCACCCTCCAGCCTGACTGAGTCTATCCAGCCATTATGATAGTAGGGAGCTCAAAGTCTCCTGGTGAATAATTGCATGGAGAATCCAAGCCCAACGCACTCTGGTGACTTTGCGATTTCCCAAATTCTTACTTAATGACAAGCACTGTTCTAAGCATTGGGGTAGAGATAAGGTGATCAGTTGAGTTATAGTCCCCACCCCATGTAGGATCAAGGTCAAAAGAAAGAAGACACAGGTAGTCAGTCCCCATTTTTGAAAACTCAGAAGGGGCAGGGAACATGTCTGTTAATTCTGTTGTATTGGACTCTCCCAAGTGCTTAGTACAGTGCTCTGCACATAGTATGTGTTAAACAATAATAATAATAATGATAATAATGATGGCATTTGTTAAGCGCTTACAAGAAGCGGTGTGTCTCAGGGGCAAGAACCCGGGCTTGGGAGACAGAGGTCATGGGTTCTAATCCCGGCTCTGCCAATTGTCAACTGTGTGACCTCGGGCAAGTCACTTCACTTCTCTGAGCCTCAGTGACCTCATCTGTAAAATGGAGATGAAGACTGTGAGCCCCACATGGGACAACCTGATCACCTTGTATCCCCATGAGCGCTTAGAACAGTGCTTCGCACATTGTAAATGCTTAACCAATGCCATTATTATTATTATTATTATGTGTCAAGCACTTTTCTAAGTGCTGGGGTGGCTACAAGGAAATCAGGTTGTCCCACTTGGGGCTCACAGTCTTCATCCCCATTTTACAGATGAGGTAACTGAGGCACAGAGAAGTGAACTGATGACTAAAATCACACAGCTGACAAGTGGTGGAGCAGGGATTAGAACCCACGACCTCTGACTCCCAAGCCTGGGTTCTTGCCACTGAGCCACACTGCTTCTCCAAACAGGTAGTCAAGCCCCATTTTAGAAAAGTCATAAGGGGCAGGGAACATATCTGCTAAATTCTGTTGTATTGGACTCTCCCAGGTGCTTAGTAAAGTGCTCTGCACACAGTATGTGTTAAATAATAATAATAATAACAATAATAATGATGGCATTTGTTAAGTGCTTACTATGTGCCAAGCACTGTTTTAAGCGCCTGAAGAGTTGCAAGGTAATCAGGTTGTCCCACATGGGGCTCGCAGTCGTCATCCCCATTTTATAGATGAGGTAACTGAGGCACAGAGAAGTGAAGTGACTTGCCCAAAGTCACACATCTGACAAGTGGCAGAGGCAGGATTAGAACCCATGACCTCTGACTCCTGAGCCCGTGCTCTTTCCACTGAGCCACGCTCTTCTCTTCATACCATTGATTGATTGATTTGGATGAGGAAACTGAGGTGCAGAGAAGTGGTTAGCTGAGGTCACTCAGCAGATGGGGTCGATCTGGGATTGAAACCCAAGTCTCCTGACTCTCAGGCCTGTGATAATAATAATAACAATAATGATGGCATTTATTATCTTTCCATTAGGCCACACTGCTTCTCAAAACCCTCTTTACCTCTGTTATTTTGGAGGTAATGGGCCAGGTTATGCTCTTCACGCTGGATTTTCAGTGAGCAGTGAGACCTGTAGAAAGATCATAAGTCTGGGAATTTAGCAGCATGGCCTAGGGTAAATAACGTAGGCTGGGAGTAAGAAGCCCTGGCTTCTAATCCTAGTTTCTGTCTTTGTCTGCTGTGCGACCTTGGACAACTCGCTTAACTTCTCGGTGCCTCAGTTTCCTCATCTGTAAAATGGGAATTAAATCCTACTTCCTTCTACTTAGACCGTGAGCCCCCTGTGGGACCGTTTCCAACCTGATGACCTTGTGTCTATCTCAGTGGTTAGAAGAGTACTTGGCACATAGTAAGCAGTTAACAAGTCAAGAAACCTTGGTTTTTGTCCCAGCGCGGCCAGCTGTGTGGCACTGGATGAGTCAAATAATCTATCTGGGCCTCAGTTTCCTCAGATGCAAAATGGGAATAAGACCATCTGCTCTCTCCCCTGCTTAGACTCTGAGCACTGTGTGAGATAGGGACTGTATTTAGATTGATTATCCTACAACTGTCATTATGAGGAAATATCAGAGGCTCAGAAGAGTGAAGTGACTTATCCAAGGTCACACAGATGATAAGTGGTGGACCTGGGATTAAAACCCTGGTCCTCTAACTCCCAAGCCTGTGCTCTTTCTACTAACAACAGTAATAATAATGATGGCATTTATTAAGCGCTTACTACGTGCAAAGCACTGTTCTAATTGCTGGGCAGGTTACAAGATGATCAGGTTGTCCCAGGGGCCGCTCACAGTCTCAATCCCTGTTTTACAGATGAGGTAACTGAGGCCCAGAAAAGTGAAGTGACTTGCCCAAAGTCACACAGCTGACAGTTGGTGGAGTGGGATTTGAACCCATGACCTCTGACTCCAAAGCCCGTGCTCTTTCCACTGAGCCACACTGCTTCTCTGACAGCTGTTTCTATTAGGCTACGCTGCTCTTGAAACATTGTCAACATCAAACATTTGTTTCCTGTTTTTATATTGAGCCCCTCTTTGGGCTCAGCACTATACTAATCACTTGAGACAGTGTAATAGACAAAGGAGACATGATCCCTACCCTCAGAGTTTGCAAACTAACATGATATCCCACCAGCATGGTGTTGTGGATAGAGCCCAGGCCTGGAACAGGTCATGGGTTATAATCTGGGCTCTGACATGTGTCTGCTGTGTGACTTGGGGCAAATCATTTCACTTTTCTGGGCCTCAGTTATCTCGGCTGTAAAATGGGGCTGAGACTGTGAGCCCCACGTGGGACAGGGACCGTGTCCAACCTGATTTGCTTGGATCCACCCCCAGCGCTTAATACAGTGTGTGGCACATAATAAGCACTTAATAAATGCCATAATTATTATCATTATTACTATTATTACCTCCAGAACAAAGTCAGATGGAAGAACTAATGTAACGATCAAAGTCAAAAAACAAACACAAAAACCTCTACCTTCACTAGACATGCCAGTTCATGTTATATATTGACTTCATTCTGATAAAGACATGTTGTTTTTTTAAGAATTCTAAAACGACTTTTACGCTGCCTCCTTTGGGAGTGAAAGTCTGGAGTAGAGTGGGGGAGGAGTGTGTGTGTGTGTGTTTGTGTGTGTGTGTCTGTGTGGTATCTTTGTGAATCTTTTTTCATAAGTTTTTATGGACTTGATGTTATACGTCTTCCAAATAACAGTGAAGCCTTGTCTGGTCTTAGGGAATCTCTAAGAAAAAGCTGTCCTATGTACTAAGAGACAAGTATTTACATATTAATGAACTCTTCATCCAGAAAAAGGTGGTCACCTCTTTCAGCTTTCAAAAGGAATTCAATTTCCTTGTTGACTGTGCACAAACTCTTGAAATACATTAACATTAACAATTTATTCGCTTGCATTGAAAAAACACATTTATATGTGCCTCAAAGCCAGCTCAGAAATGGTCACTTCTGGGTAAACAGCAGGGAAAACCTCAGCTGGATTAAAAAAGTCCTTGCTAGGAAGCTTCCCAATAAGAAGTGATTTTCTCCAAGCAGTTCTGAATGTTGGACAACGGGATGCTATCACATCCTTGGGAGAATCCGTGAGGCAGTGTAGCCTAGTGGAAAGAGGATGGGACTGGGAGATGAGACCCTATTTTCTTCTTTGGTACTCTTCTAAGCTCTAAGCACAGTGCTTTGCACATAGGAAGTGCTCAATAAGCTCTTACTAAAGCACTTTAGAGAAGCAGCGTAGCTTAGTGGAAAGAACACAGACTTCGGAGGCAGAGGAAGTGAGTTCTAATCCCATCTCCGCCACTTGTCTGCTGAGTGACCTTGGGCAAGTCACTTAACTTCTCTGTACCTCAGTTGCCTCACCTGTAAAATGGGGATTAAGACTGTGAGCCCCATGTGGGACAAACTGATTACCTTGTGTCTACCCCAGAGCTTAGAACAGTGCTTAGGCACATAGCACTGAACAAATACCATCATCATTATTATTGTTATTATTAATAAATACCATCAGATAATTGACTGATAATCCCAACTCTTCCTCTGACCTGCAAGTCACTTAACTTCTTTGTGCCTCAGCTTCCTCACCCTCTGATTGATAATGATCGCCCTACATGGAACATGGACTTTCCTACCCGATTATCTTGTTTTTAGCCCAGAATTTAGTAAAGTGCCTAGCACGTAGAAAATGCTTGATAAGGACCATCAAAAATGTCTATTTACCACCTTCAGGAAAAGTTTTTTTTTCCTTGAAAAAACTAAAATATCTGTATCTTTTTTTTAATGAGGCCTGCTAATAAGACACATAAAACAATGTATTTGGAAAAGTCGATTAACAATAAAACACTTAATCTTTGAGAAATTAGCATCATGTGCATAATTGGCAAATGTACCACACTATTATTTTTTTATTTGACTAATTATACCTAGGAATTAAGAAATCAATAGTTATCTTCTATAATTACTGCTATTGCTTTTCTATAGGAACTATTAAAGATTCCCACCCAGAAACCCCTGACCACAGGCAATGCAGAGCTCCCAAAAGGCAGACAGTTTTTGAGATGAATAAAATGAAAAATCTAGTTCCTCACCCATTCATTGATCATGAATGTTTTACCTTAATCCTCACCTCTTGTCTGATAAAATCGATTTTATAATCTCTGCTTTTCAGTACTCAGTAACCAGTACCCCCAAAAGTTTCACAGTGCTAGGAAATGCCCAAAGAAAATGGGATGATTTCATAAGAATGATAACTGCTAATCAGTTGGTGTGTGTAAAAATGAAATGGAAACTTTTAGTACTAACAAATGAATCTTCAGTAAATCCAGATTTATGTTTTTATGTTAGAGCTATTTAACTGGTAATTAAGCTGTTGTTTCTAACTTTGTCATGATCATCTTTTTCTTTATTTTTTTCTTTTTTTCCACGTTCAGACTAATCTTCCATATTAGGGCCACATTGATAACTTTTAGGTTTGTAAATCAACCTGGTACAATATGGATTAATGGCCCAATACATGACCCAGATTGTCAAAAAGCAGCATAACTAGGAATAATAATAATAATATTAATAGTAATACAGTATTTTCTAAGTGCTTACTATGCACCACACATTGTGCCAAGTGCTACGTTCATTACAAGCAAATCAGGTTGGACACAGTCTTTGTCCCACACGGGGCTCACAGTCTTAATCCCCATAGTACAGATGAGGTAACTGAGGCACAGATAAGTGAAGTGACTCACCCAAGGTCACTCAGCAAAAGCTGACTTCATCTTTAATTTGGCAATATAATTTCTGCTTAATGTCTGAGAAAACTTTAATACTATTGGAATCCATAGTATCTAAAGGGACAGACAGACAGGCAGGCAGACACACACACATAAACGCACACGCACACAGCATAGGCCATCAGTGTTTTTGGATTTGGCATTGGGGAAAATCCTACAATCGTCTTGTTTTCCCAATTTCACCCCAAATGATTAACCCCATGGCCACATTGGCAGCTCTGAGAAATGGCAGTATTATTAATGGTTATCACAATATCATTAGAAATGCAAAAGATCATACCCAGAGAGAAGTTTCAGTCAAAACTGAAAGGGTAAAATGCTGAAACTGATTTTTTTGGTATTTTCTCGTGGCGTTCATAGATGAACAAAATTGTTACATGGACAGTTTCAAGGAACAGTGGCATAACCTTGTTGAATGTTTTGTGAGAAACATAGCTGGTGATGCTTTAAAAACACCTAGAGACAGTCAAACCTTATAAATAATAGCAGTGTTCACTTAAGGGTAGATTTAATATTAGATGCCTATGGTGATTTTTTTCTTGGTGGTCCACTTACATTATTGTTATCATTACATTTTTACATTAAGATGAAACTCTTTTACAACAAAGACAAATGAAGATTTCACAAGTTCCTTATTAAAAACTGCATTGGGCAGCAAAGAGGAACAACTTGGAAAGAAATCTGCAGAAACTAGTTTATTTCTTTCTTGCCACTCTTTTATAGAAACCAAAAATATGAGCCAATGCTGGGTCAGATCAAAGGTCTATTCAATCCAAGATTCTGTCCCTAACTGTGGCCGTAGAATGCTTGAAGGAACTTTGATGGTTGCCCCGGGGTGACATTCGCTGGTCGCTAGCATTTCAACTGCTTGCTTGATTTTGAGCACTTTGTTTCATGTTCTATCGACTCCATTGTATTGTACTCTGCAACACTCCAGTGCTCTGCCCACGGACACCTCAAACTAAATGTGTCCTTATCTTCCCGCCCAAATCCTGTCCTCCTCCATCTTTTCCATCACCACTGACAATGCCACTAGCCCTCCTGTAGCCATGGCATTATCCTCGACTCATCTCTCTCATGCCACCCACATAGACTGTCACCAAATCCTGGTGGGAATTCTCCCTTCACGACATTGCTAAAATCTGCCCTTTCCTCTCCATCCAAACTGCTACCATGCTGATTCACGTACTTACTTAAGTAATTTAGCATATCCCGCCTTGACTGCTATGTCTAACTCCTTCCTGACCTCCCTAGTTTCTGCCCCTCTCCATTTCAGTACATACTTTTATTTTAATGGCATTTATTAAGCACTTATTACGTGCAAAGCACTGTTCTAATCTGCTGCCTGGATCATTTGTCTAAAAGAAACATTCAGTCCACATCTCTTCACTCCTCGAGAACTAGAGAAGCAGTAGCCTTAGTGGAAAGAACACGAGCCTGTGAGTCAGAAGGACTTGGGTTCTAATCCTGACTCTGTCACGTCTGCTGGGTGATCTCGGGCAAGTCACTTCACTTCTCTGGGCCTCCGTTCCCTCAACTGTAAAATGAGGATTAAGACTGTGAGCCCCATGTTGGACTGGGACTGTGTCCAACCTCATTATTTTGTATCGACTCCAGTGCTTAGAACACCGCTTGACATACGGTAAGCGCTTAACCATACAGTAAGCGCTTGAGAAGCAGCTTGGCTCAGTGGAAAGAGCCTGGGCTTTGGAGTCAGAGGTCAGCTGTGTGACTTTGGGCAAGTCACTTAACTTCTCTGTGCTTCAGCTCCCTCATCTGTAAAATGGGGATTAAAACTGTGAGCCCCTCGTGGGACAATCTGATCACCTTGTAACCTCCCCAGCACTTAGAACAGTGCTTTGCACAGAGTAAGCACTTAACAAATACCAAGATTATTATTATTATTATTAACAAATTCGTTCTTTCATTCAATTGTATTTATTGAGCACTTACTGTGTGCAGACCACTGTACTAAGTGCTTGGAAAGTACAATTTGGCAACAGATAGAGACAATCCCGACCCAGCAATGGGCGCATAGTCTAGAAGGGGGAGAGAGACAACAAAACAAAACAAGTTACTATCAGTATCATCATCAGCATCAACAAGAACTCTAGTAGTTGCCTCTCCACCTCCATGTCAAACAGAAACTCTTTACGATTGGCTTTAAATCACCAAAGCAGGTCCTCCCCTCCTACCTTATCTCACTGATTTCCTCCTAAAGCCCAAATTGCACATTACACCCCCCAAGCATCAGCTTGCTCACCTCGACCTGATCTTGTCTATTTCACCCTCAGGTCCCTTCCCACATCCTACCTCTGGCCTGGAGTAATAATAATGATAATGATGGCATTTATTAAGTGCTTATTATGTGCAGAGCACTGTTCTAAGCGCAGGGGAGGTTACAAGGTGATCAGGTTGTCCCACGTGGGGCTCACAGTCTTAATCCCCATTTGACAGATGAGGTAACTGAGACACCGAGAAGTTAAGTGACTTGCCCAAAGTCACACAGCTGACAAGTGGCGGAGCCGGGATTTGAACCCATGACAACTGACTCCAAAGCCCATGATCTTTCCGCTGAGCCACACTTCCTCTGCATATATGCCAGACTCACCCCACTTTCAAAGCTCTATGAAGGTCACACCTCCTCCAAGAAGCCTTCCCTAATTAAGCCCCCTTTTCCCCAACCCCCTTTCCTTTATGCACTTGGATTTGTATTCTTTGAGTACTTGATATTCACCCCACCCTCAGTCCCACAGTAGTTATGTACATATCAATAATTTATTTATTTGTACGCATGTCTGTCTCCTCCTCTAGACTGTAAGCTCCTTGTAGGCAGGGAAATTGTCTACCAACTCTGGTGTATTGCAATTACGCAGGCACTTACTATGTATGCACTGTAGATAGTCAATAAATACCATTAATTGATTAATTGATTATCTTCTGGGTGTAGTACACTATATATTTTGAGTTCCCAGGGCAGTAGACACCAACCCAAAATGATCATATTATAAAATTTAAGTTTAGGGAAATTTCTTGTTTTGGAAATTGGAGGGAGCTTGGGACTGATTCTGTGAAGTGGTAGACCCCAGAGATAAAATATATTCCCTTTTCTGCGGTTCGAAGGAATAATTAAGCCAACTTCAGTTTTAAGACTAAGGATATGCTTGATGTTGAAGTAATCATATAAGAAGTGTGGAACCTAAACCCAGTTTTCTGTTTCTCACTCTTTTCTCTTTCCCTTGAGATTTACAATGTGTTGCTTCCATGGTTTACCTGTTAATCAGGCTTGATTATTACATTTTATCATCAAGACTGTGATTTCTCACAATTCCTTAAAAACCTGATTGGATATGTCCAAGCAAGTGGATCGATGATTGGAAAGTAAATTAAATTGGATTTAAAATATAATGAGACTATTAGTTTTTTTACTTTTTTTTGGTTTTGAGTGCAAATTCTTAATTAGCAAAATATTCTCAAGGAGGCATTAGATTTTGAATAACGATTTTTTAAATGTAAAAAATTCACTTGGAACCAACTGGGAAAAAAAGGAAACAGGTTGATTTTCTACTTGTAAGGCAGCTCCTAACATTTTTGGAGATTTTTGTTTTGTTTTTTATCCTTTTTGGGAGTCCATCTTATGTGGCTCAGTGGAAAGAGCACGGGCTTTGGAGTCAGAGGTCATGGGTTCAAACTGAAGCTCTGCCAACTGTCAGCTGTGTGACTTTGGGCAAGTCACTTCACTTCTCTGTGCCTCAGTCACCTCATCTGGAAAATGGGGATTAAAGTTGTGAGCCCCCCGTGGGACAACCTGATCACCTTGTAACCTCCCCAGCTCTTAGAACAGTGCTTTGCACATAGTAAGCACTTAACAAATACCAACATTATTATTATCCAGGCCTGATCATTTGGTCAGTCATTTTCTTACATTTGTGTGTTCTTTAACTCCCTTTTCAGCGCTCTGGAGGGGGATGAAGGAGAAAACAGGAAATTAGTGTCAAAGTTCCTTTCAAAACCCAATTAAACAAACCGTCATCGTCGATTAAATTTGTTCAGTTCACTGTATCATAGTGATGACACTATACTGAGTGTCTACTGTGTGCAGGGCCCTCTACTGTACTGTGTGCCCAACATTGCACTTGGTTTTTACTGTGTGTAGGAAAATGGAGTATAAGTGTTCATTCGTTCATTCAATCATATTTGTTGAGCGCTGACTGTGTGCAGAGCATTCATTCATTCATTCATTCAATCGTATTTATTGAGCGCTTACTGTGTGCAGAGCACTGTACTAAGCACTTGGGAAGTACAAGTTGGCAACATAGAGAGGCAGTCCCTACCCAACAGGGGGCTCACAGTCTAGAAGGGGGAGACAGACAACAAAACAAAACATATAAACCAAATAAAATAAATAGAATAAATATGTACAAGTAAAATAAATAATAAATAGAGTAATAAATATGTACGGACATATATACATATATACAGGTGTTGTGGGGAGGGGAAGGAGGTAAGGCAGGGGGATGGGAAGGGGTAGTAGGGGAGAGGAAGGAGGGACTGTACTAAGCGCTTGGAAAGTACAATTCGGTAACAGAGACAATCCCTATGCAACAACGGGCTCACAGTCTAGAACGGGGAGACAGACAACAAAACAAAACAAATGGACAGCAATCAATAGCATCAAAGTAGGAAAGTAAAATTATAGATATGTACACATCATTAATAAAATAGAATAATAAATATGTGCAAATATACAGAAGCACTTTGGGGCAGGGAAGGGGGTAGGGCAGAGGGAGGGAGTAAGGATGATGGGGAGGGGAGGAGGAGCAGAGGAAAAGGGGGGCTCAGTCTGGGAAGGCCTCCTGGAGGAGATGAGCTCTCAGTAGGGCTTTGAAGGGGGGAAGTGTGTTAGTTTGGTGGATGAGAGGATGGAGGGCATTCCAGGCCAGCCTGAGAACATGGGCTGGGGGTCGACGGTGGGATGGGCGAGAACAAGGTCCAGTGAGGAGGTGAGCAGTGGCAGAGGAGCGGAGGGTGCGGACTGGGCTGGAGAAGGACAGAAGGGAGGTGAGGTAGGAGGGGACGAGGTGATGGAGAGCTGTCCCTAGTGCTTGGGCAAATACAATTGACTAAGCCACTTCCCTATCCCTTCCACTACCAATAATTATGAAGCAGGGTGGCTTAATGGCTAGAGTATGGGCCTGGGAATCAGAAAGACCTGGGTTCTAATCCTGCCTCCACCACGTGTCTGCTGTGTCACTTTGGGCAAGTCATTTCACATCTCCATGCCTCAGTTGCCTCATCTGTAAAAATGGGAATTATGAGTGTGCGCTTGGCACATAGTGAGCACTTAACAAGTCCCAGAATTATTCATTATTCTAAGAAAAAATACAGTTCAGGGATTCCCAGGTAAAATATCCCTCTTGGCTCTTTTTTCCCAACTGTGCTAATGAATTCTAATGCTGCTATTTCGCATAGCACTTTCTCACTTTGAGATCACACTTTTATTTGTCAAATGTTCAAAGTATACTTTGGCTCATCCCTCACACTCTGTATTTTTTCCATTGCCTTCATCACTGTAAGTACTCAGAGGTCTCCAAACCCAATTTCATCAGGTCTTTGCTCTCTATGTGTGTACTTAATTGTGAGATCTCTACTCTGTTAGCCCAAGATGACTTTTCCTATACTTCAAAAATATTTCTAAATGTACAAAAAAAACCCATTTAATTTATAATGACTGATGATCAGTACATGGCTTCCTTGCAATGTGATTCTTGCAATGCGAAGCAGCGTGGCTAAGTGGAAAGAGCCCGGGCTTTGGAGTCAGAGGTCACGGGTTCAAATCCCGGCTCCGCCACTTGTCAGCTATGTGACTTTGGGCAAGTCACTTCACTTCTCTGTGCCTCAGTGACCTCATCTGTAAAATGGGGATTAAGACTGTGAGCCCCCTAAGGGACAACCTGATCACTTTGAAACCTCCCCACCACTTAGAACAGTGCTTTGCACATAGTAACCACTTAATAAATGTCATCATCGTTATTATTATTATTATTATTCTAGGACTTTAGTCCTTGGTTGATTAATATGTTGTGGTCAATTTGGGAGAATTTTCCCTTTACATCTTGCTAAAAATAATCATTATTGTTATTTCTGTTGTATTTGTAAAGTGCTATTATGTATCAAGCACTGTTTTAAGTGGTGGGATAGATTGTATTATATTGTAATGTAGAGAAGCAGCATGGAATTGTGGATAGAGCATGGTCCTGGGAGTCGGAAGGTCATGGGATCTAATCCTGGCTCCACCACTTGACTGCTGTGTGACCTTGGGCAAATCACTTCACTTCTCTGGGCCCCAGTTCCCGCATCTGTAAAATGGGGACTGAGACTGTGAGCCCCACATGGGACAGGGACTGTGTCCAAGCCGATTTGCTTGTATCCACCCCAGCACTTTGTACAGTTGCTGACACATAGTAACTACTTAATAAATACCATTATTATTATTTATTGTTATTATTTTCTACCACTTAGTACAACCCTTGACACATAGTAAGCACTTAACTAATATCACAATTATCATTATAAATGAGTAATTCTACTATTACTTTATTATCATTACTGTTGTTAACATTGTGTTCAAAAGATACATTTTGAATCCTGAAGATAAAGCCAGCAGGTTGACTATTTCCACTTTATTGCCCAAGATGGGGAGAGTGAAACTCTTTGGCTGAAAAACCTGCTGACTATGAAGAGACATGATTAAAGTCAACAAAACCTTGGCATATGTGACAGGGCAAATTGTCGGACCCCAAGTCTCACACCATTAAGACGAGGTTTTATCTGTCGAAGCCAGAGGGTGACAGGTTTAAAAAAAAAAAGGAAATGATTCTTCACCTATCAGGGGGTGAGTATAAGGAATCTGGTACCACTGAAAATGATTTAGAATAAAAGCATCAAAGGGGGATTACTGTACGAACAAGCCATTCATAATGGGCTATTTAAAAAGTTAGGGATAGATAATACAAAGAAAGTTGAATGGTCCTTCTCTGTTAACATGGCTATCACAAGGGCGACTATCACATGGTTTCTACCAGCACTTAGCACGTTGCTTTTCACATGATAGGTGCTTAATTCACTCTCTAGACTGTAAACTCATGTGGGCAGCGAACGGGTCTACCAACACTGTTGAATTGTTCTCTCTCAAAGCTCTTAGTACAGTGCTCTACACAAAGTAAGTGCTTATTAAATATCCCTAACAAACACCACAACCTTTATTCTCCAAGAATTTGGGTTCCACCTATGGAGATAAAATCTTGCATTCAATGGATGATGTGATCTAGAATTGATTGATTCTGTTCTTCCGTTCTCTTCAGAAAGGGAAAGGGAAAGGGGAAAGAAAACGGGCTGAAAGAATCAAATGGAGATGATCATTTTGACGACTCCTGAACCAATTTGATGATGCCGGAGGGAGCATTCCCATAATTCAAACGAATTTTGATTACGTCCCTCCTCATCTGCCCCTGTTAGAACAAAATGGCATTCATCTGATCTATATGAACATCTACGTTACAAATATTTCAGCTGCTAAGAATCAGAATTTGAGTATTTTTCTTCTTCAAATTATTATTACTTTTTCCAGTGCAGATTCAACCATGTTTCTTTTGTTCTTCTTGAATGCTTTTTTCCTTACATAACTGAATTAGTGCAGTGCTAAGTGCTTAATACAGTGCTTTGCACATAGTAAGCGCTCAGTAGATATGATTGAATGAATGAATAGTTGGATAAAATCCATTCATTCATTCAATTGCATTTATTGAGCACTTACTTTGTGCAGAACACTGTACTGAGTGCTTGGGAGAGGAGAATACAACAATAAACAGATACATTCCCTGACCAAAACGAGGTTACGGTTTATATAATCTACCCCAGGTTTTCTTCTTCTTAATTAAAAACATAATAATAACAATAATAACGATAATAATTCATTACCTCATGCCTTTATGACCTGTAAGCCTGTTGTTCATGCCATTTGATACCTTCCAAACTGCTTCTGTAAATAGCATCCAGGCAATCTTTGAGGCCGAATTCATGGAATATTAGGTTATTCATTGGAAAGGAGGTTTTTCCTCCGAGAGCTTTGGTCTATTTTGGTCTGACAGGGATCTGAGCTTTTACAATTGAGGGCTCCTTGTATGCCCTAGCCTTCTACTCGGAATTTCTCTGGAGGATTATTGACAGGCTAACAGTGTTTGTCGTATATAATCATCGACTAAACCTTTGCCACTTGGAAAGTTTCTCCAAAATGGAAGCTGTCTCAGAAGCAGAACTTTTTTTCTTTTTCCCAACCCCAGTTCATGGACTCTCTTTGGCAGAAATCAGGATTCACTAATTTAAGCTGCCCGTCTATTTTGGAGGTTGAAAGCGTAGAAGCTGTTGGGCAGGGTTGAGTTAGGTGGTGATGGGTCACCTTATGGAAGAGAAATGGAATCAATTAATCAATCACATTTATTGAGCACTATTGTGTGCAGAGCACTGTGCAAAGCACTTTGGTGAGTACAGTAAAACAGTTGGTAGTAGGCACATTCATTCATTCATTCCACCATATTTATTGATCGCTTACTGTGTGCAGAGCACTGTACTAAGTGCTTGGGAAGTACAAATCGGCAACATATAGAGGCGGTCCCTACCCAACCATGGGCTCACAGTTCTGCCCACAATGATCTCAGTGATCTCTCTTATTCGTTGGATAATGGAAATAAATTAGTGCTCCCTCACCACATCATGGTCATCATCATGGTCATCATCAAAATAATGAAATTGTGGTATATGTGCCAAGCACTGGGCTTGGTTGGAGGTTGATAAAATATAATCAGAACAGACACAGCACCTGTCCCACGTGGGGTTCCCAGTCTAATGGAGGGAGAGAGTGGATATTTAATTCCCATTATGCAGATGATGAAAGTTTGTCACAGACTTACCCATAGCCACAAGGCAGGCAAGTGGTGGAGTCAAGATTAGAAGTTTAGACATCTCTTTTCCCATCACTTATCCATTGAAGAAGGTTGGATCTGTCATAATCCTTTGTTTTGGAAAACCCATTTCACAATTCCAAGTCCTGACAACATAAAAAGGGTGCTAGTTTCACTGTTATTGAAGATTCTCAATCAGGAACACCAACTCCAGTTGAATCCTCCTGGTTTGGGAATTGATTGAGCACAGTCTGAAGAGTCTAAATGGGTAAAAATGCAATTTCCACACGTTTTTTAATAGCTGGTTAAATGTAGCTCCTTTTCCAGTCCAGGAAAACTGGGGATTGGGAAGCGGGGAATGTAGAAATGATACACTGGGCTTTGGATTCCAGTTATTGGATTCTGCCATGCAGTTGGAATTTATGACCAGGCATTTTGGTCCTAATCAGCCTATCAAACAATAACATTTAGCCCTTATGGTGAGCAGAGCACTGTTCTGTACCACAAATAACTCAAATTATTACTAAATACTTGAAGGAATATAGTAGACAAGACCCCTACCCTAAAAGAGCTTTAGTGCAGTGGATGAGATAGATACTAAAAAAAAAAAATTCTTGTAAATTTTCCAAACAGTCCGGGGAGTTTGTCTGATGATCAGCTCACTGCCTCTTCCAAACTCCACTTTCCTCTTTAGAAAAGAAATGCATAAAAGCATCCGTTCATTGTTTATTTTCTCTGCATTCAGACAAATGCTGTTGCTGTGTTGTATATTAGAAGGGCAGTGGTTCTTGAACAATTCCACTCGGTGACCTGATTTACCACAGGAATCCAAACAAAGGCATGGAAAGATGTGACTTTTTGCCATTCTTCTTAATAGCTTGTTCAATTTAAAAACCAATTATATTCACATATCAGCTGGCACATCTGATATGCTTATGTACCCTGAGAATTATACCCTGAAAATAATCATGGACTGGTGGATAGAACATGGGCCTGGGATTCAAAAGGACCTGGGTTCTTTTCATTGCTCTACCACTTGTCTGCACTGAGACCTTGGGCAAGTCACTTCACTTCTTTGTGCCTTAATGACCTCATCTGTAAAATGGGGATTATGAGCTTGTCGTGGACAGGGAATGTCATTGTTTATCATTGTGTCGTACTTTCCAAGAGCTTAGTACAGTGCTCTGGGCACAGTAAGCTCTTCATAAATATGACTGAATGATTGAGGGAATAATAATAATAATGTTGGTATTTGTTAAGCGCTTACTATGTACAAAGCACTGTTCTAAGCGCTGGGGTAAATGCAAGATAATCAGATTGTCCCACGTGGGGCTCACGGTCTTAATCCCCATTTTACAGATGAGGGAACTGAGGCCCAGAGAAGTGAAGTGATTTGCCTAAGGTCACACAGCTGACAAGTGGTGGTGCCAGGATTTGAACCCATGACCTCTGACTCCAAAGCCCGGGCTCTTTCCACTGAGCCATGCTGCTGAGCCCAATGTGGGACAGGAACTATGTCCAACCTGATTGGTGTGTATGTATTCCAGCCCTTAGAACAGAGCCTGCCACGTATTAAGCACTTAATGAATACCATAAAAATTGTACATCTCTTTATCTCTCTCTCCCTCTCTCTCTCTCTCTATCTATCTATCTAGATGTACATGTATCTGTGGTGTTTGTCAAGTGCTCACTATATAGCATGGCTCAGTGGAAAGAGCACGGGCTTGGGAGTCAGAGCTCATGGGTTCAAATCCCAGCTCCGCCAGTTGTCAGCTGTGTGACTTTGGGCGGGTCACTTAACTTCTCTGTGCCTCAATTACCTCATCTGTAAAATGGGGATTAAGGCTATGAGCCCCACGTGGGACAACCTGATCACCTTGTATCCTCCCCGACACTCAGAACGGTGCTTTGCACATAATAAGCTCTTAACAAATGCCATCATTATTATTATTATTATTATTATTATTATTATTATTATTATTATTATTATTATTATTATTATGTACCTAGTGCTGTACTAAGCTCTGGGGTAGATACAAGATAATCAGGTTGGACACAGCCCATATCTCACAGTCTTAATCCTCATTTTACAGAAGAGGGAACTGAGGCCTAGAGAAGTTAAATGACTTGCCCAAGGTCACCCAGCAGACAAGTGGAGGAGCCAGGATTAGAACCCATGACCTTTGACTCTCAGGTTTGTGCTCACTGTACTAGGCCACACTGCTTCTTATTTTGTATTCTCCCAGCTCTCCCTCAATAGAGAAGCAGTATGACCTAATGGAAAGAGCCCTGGCTTGGGAATCAGAGGACCTGGGTTCTAATCCCGGCTCCATCCCTTGTCTGCTGTGTGACCTTTGGCAAGTCAGTTAGTTCTCTGTACCTCAGTTACCTCATCTGTAAAATGAGGATTAAAACTGTGAGCGCCATTTGGGACAACCTGATTACCTTGTATCTACTCCTGTGCTGAGAGAAACGCTTGGAACATAGTAAGCGCTTAACATATCATCATCATCATCCATATAAGCTATCTGTGGGCATGCATCACTAGTTTATTTTGTATTTCCCAAGCCCTTAGTAAAATGTATTACTGTCTGTAAATGCTCAATGTTGATCCATCGATCAGTAGTATTTACTGACCACTTACCCTGTGCTGAGCAGTGTACTAAGCTCTTGGGGGAATACAACAGAGTTACAAAACTACCCTCAAGGAGCTTGCAATATGTCATTATTACTACCGTTATCAGTCTCCACTTTGGCATCCTGATGAAAGTGGAAGGGATATTAAAACTGTTCTTATTCTCCCTCCAACTTAGATTGTGATGTGGTCCAGGGATTGTTCCTGAAATGATCGTCTTATATCTATCCCAGTGCTTGGCCAAGAGTAAGCATTCAGCAAATACCACAATTATTATTCTTTAAAATCCTTTCTACCAGAGAAACAATATTACGTTCCTCATGGGTGGGGAATTTATCTACCAACTCTGTTATATTGTACTCTCTAAAGCACTTAGTAGAATGTTCTGCATACAGTAAGTGCTCAATAAATTCAATTGATTGGTAGATTTCTGAGGCCAGAGATGACCAATGATTCAATTGATCAATCAACCCATCAGAGTATCTTAGTTTCATGATAGGACACAAGAGCTTAATAAATCATTAATTAATTAATAATAAATAAATAAATAATAAATCATTGTTATTATTATTATAATGGGGAGACAGACAACAAAACAAAACATATAGACTGGGGTCAATACCGTCAGAATGAATAAAATTATAGCTCTATGCACGTCATTAATAAAATTAAATAGAACAGTAAATATGTACGAGTAAAATGGAGTAATCAATCTGTCCAAACATATATACAGGTGCCGTCAGGAGGGGAAGGAGAAGAGGAAAAGAGGGTCTCAGTTTGGGAAGGCATCCTGGAGGAGGTGAGCTCTCACCCTATGGCAGCGCTTAGTACAGTGCCCGGCACATAGCAAGCGCTTGACACCTGCCCTCATCATGATTGCTGTGAGGCACACCCGTTGTTGGGCAGAGACCATCTCTATATTTGCCGACTTATATTTCTCAAGCGCTTAGTACAGTGCTTTGCACACAGTAAGTGCTCAATAAATACGATTGAATGAATGAATGAAATTCAGCGGTTCTTTTCAATTTAAACTGAACCGTGGGATTTTTCCAGCTGGTCAGTGCCTAACTGTGAAAGCAGTACTTTTGGGAACAAGCTAAGTTAGACTGTGAGCCCACTGTTGTGTAGGGACCGGCTCTATATGTTGCCAACTTGTACTTCCCAAGCACTTAGTACAGTGCTCTTCACACAGTAAGCACTCAATAAATAAGATTGAATGAATGAATGAAGGGATGAGCTCATCTCCGTTAATTGAGATTGCACGCAGACCGGAGAGAGTCAGTGTCGGTTGGAGAGACACAAGGCCCAACATTTTGAGTTTCCCCGGCCCCTGATGTTGATTCAACACTATGGCTGTGAGGGTGACCCATCCTCTTAACAACCGCCCCCGAAACACAGACACACACACACACTGATGGTGCGAACATCAGGCCAATGACTTTGTCAACTCCAGCCTGCATGATTGCAATGTTACCTCACATTAGCCCGAAAATGGAATTGAAAAATGATTTGCATGGTTCATATGTGCTGTGGGAAATTTCATGAATAATTATAATCCTATGAAGGTGAAGTCTCCTTCGTTAAGAAGGGGAATGCTAATGGAAGGTGGGGCCTGAAAAGCGTTTCTTCTGGGACTGCCAAGGTTGAAAGGGGCATCTCTGATTTAAGAGTTGTTACCACCGCCCGGTGAAAGAAGCCTTAGGAATAAAGCCCTTGAGCACAATCAGAGCATCAAAACTGGTTTCACCACTGTCTATGGCTTTTGTAGCCACAGTGTCTGAGATAAACATAACCCCTTTGTGATGCGCACAAGATGTGAAGGACACTGAGATGAGGGAACACTCTAAAGAGACTAAGAGATGGGGTAGAAGACAATCCCAGTGATAATTGCAACTTCCACCCCACCCCATAATGGTTTTCTCATATCCCATTATCCCCCTTTCCCTTCCAGTTCCTGGAAATCACCTCTCGGGACCCTAAGTCTCCACAAAAGACTGACCGAAGGGGGAAAAAAAAAATAAAACCTCCTATTTATTGGCAAGAGAATTTGAGACACAATAACGCAATCATTAAAAGTTTGCAACCTTCTGAAACAAAAGCAGCGGCTTCAAAACTTGAGGACCTTATGCCATCTGCAGCTGTGGAATTTCAGTCTGGGGAAGGACTGAGAACCACCTAATTAAAAAGGATTACCTAGAAGAATGAAAACAACGGTGAACTTAAAATTGATTGTTGGGGGGGTTTGAATAGTAAGTTGAAGAGTAGGTTCGCGGTGACACCAAAGACTCTCTCAGAGAATGCCATGGAAGGTGCACAGAAACAGATTTGTAATGGCAAAAATATACTAGCATCCCTCTCCTCTCAGACACTGACGGAGTATGTACCATCTCTCCTAACCAAACTCTCAGCCATTTTGATTAGCTGGGCCAGGCCATTGACTCTTCCAGTGAAATGAATGCCGAGAGCTATTACAAAATGTTTCTCCTCAGCTCAGAAGCAATTTCATTTTTGATGTGCTCACTTTATGACTTTTTTAACTGATTGGAATCTTTTCCGGTGTGTATTGCATTGTAAAAGAGGCACTCTCGGCATTGTGTGGGGGGAAAAGATAGTTTATGAACTATGACAGCCTGTTAGAAACTTCTGTGAAAACTCTAATGTATATATATCTGGAAGAGAGAGAAAGGGACCAGGCACAAGGGAGAACCCATTCTGGATTAGTTTTGAAGGTGGTTTCTTAATCACGGAAAAGTTTTCTCCACTCCAAAGTTCAGGAAACTTGTGAAAAATGTTCTCACCATGGAACAGTTTGAAGAGGAAAAAAGAAAATGGTTCAGTCTTTATCGCCCATCAAACCCTAACCTAACCCTAAATCTAACTGTCACTCTAACCCTAACCTAAACCTAAGTCTAACTGTCACTCTAATACGTTTCTTTCGTTCAATAAATGTCAAGGGTCAAGATGGATGGTTGATGTTCTGAGTTCCTAGCTGGAGTTCCAGAAAGATAGCGGTTTATTCTTTTCCAACAAGAGACTGATGAGTATTTTAAATGCTAAAACCAGTGAGCCCTCCCCTCAACTTGGGTTTAGTCTGGGCTCACAAGGACCAGGGGGCCAACAGAAGCTGTGTCCAGTTCTAGCAGGGAATCTGTCTGTTTATTGCTTTATTGTACTCTCCCAAATACTTAGTACAGTGCTCTGTGCATAGTAAGTACTCAATAAATATGCCGACTGACTGACTTTGTGGAGAGGGAAGCACGAAGGAGCTTATCCCTTCAAGTTTTTGCATCAGATTGGGAATCAAAGGTCCTGGGTTCTAATCCCATCCCTACCACTTTCCTGTATTGTGACCTTGAATAAGTGCCATTTCTGAGCCTTAGTTACCTCATCTGTAATTTGGGGGTTCAATATTTGTTCTCCCTTCTATTTAGACTGGGGCTGACCTGCGTATCTTGAATCGATGCCAGCATTTAGTATTCATTCATTCATTCAATTGTATTTATTGAGCACTTATTGTGTGCAGAGCACTATACTAAGCATTTGGAAAGTACAATGCAACAATAAAGAGAGACAATCCCTGCCCACATCGGGCCTACAGGGATCTTCCTCTCCCTCCCCACTCTACCTCCTTTCCATCCCCACAGCACCTGTATATGTGTTTGTACAGATTTATTACTCTATTTATTTTACTTGTACATACTTACTATTCTATTTATTTTATTTTGTTAATATGTTTTGTTTTGTTGTCTGTCTCCCCCTTCTAGACCATGAGCCGGCTGTTGGGTAGGGACCATCTCCATATGTTGCCAACTTGTACTTCCCAAGCGCTTAGTACAGTGCTGTGCACACAGTAAGTGCTCAATAAATATGATTGAATGAATGAGTGAATGACTGAGTGAATCTTAACCAATACCACATGTCTTAGATAGGCCTCTCCTTGAGATGTCTTAATAGTATTTATTGAGCTCCAATCAATCAGTGGTATTTGCTGAGCGCTTACTGTGTGCCGGGAACAGTTAAATGTTTGAGAGAATACAGTACAACAGAGTCGGCAGGCACATTCCCTGCCGACAAGTAGCGTATAGTTCCTCTGGTGCTATGCGTTATACTAAGTGCTTGGGAAAATAAAATACAAAAGAATCATTAGTTCTCTGTCCAAAAGGATCCTAAAATGAAGAACATGATCAAGATGCTGAGAGTCCTTGAAGGAGGGAATATGATGAGCTTGATGATGATAATGATGGTAATATGGTGAGGATGATAATGCGTGTGATAACGGCGAAGACCGTGAATATAATTCTAATTTTATTTTGTTGGAGACCGAGGTAAGAACAGAGCAGATAACATTCAATCTTCAAGAACTGTTACTGCCTTTTTAAAGACTTCAATAGTTAGCTGTATTACCATAGGCAATAGTCCAATCTTTCGCCTCTTCTGTCAACATGGCAAACACTGTTCTGGTCTCTGATGTTAAAATACCAATGTTGAGGTCTAAATAATAATAATATTATTATTTTATGGTGAGCCACCATTATGGCACCATCACCATCATGGCAAACACTGTTCTGGCCTCTGATTTTAAAACACCAATGTTGAGGTCTAAATAATAATAATATTAGTATTTTATGGTGAGCCACCATCCTCACCAGAAATGGGAGTCAGAGGACTTGGGTTCTAATCCCGGCTCCGCCACTTGCCTGTCGTGTGACCTCGGACAAGGCATTTCACTTCTCTGTGCCTCAGTTTCCTCATCTGTAAACTGGGGATGAAGACTGTGAACCCCATGTGGGACCCTAGCATTTAATACAGTACCTGGCACATAGTAAGCACTCGACAAATACCATAAAATAAAGATGAACAACTAAGTGAATAAAACTCTCCCAAAAAATTAATGGTATTTATTGAGCACTTAACTGTCTACAGACCACTGTACTAAGCACCTGAAAAAGCACAGTAAGACAGAGTTGGGATAGACATACTCCCGGCCCACATAAATTATAGCTGTATACATAATTGATGTAAGGCTGAGGGTAGGGTGAATAACAAGAGCTTAAAGGGTACAGCAGCGTGGCTCAGTGGAAAGAGCATGGGCTTTGGAGTCAGAGGTCATCGGTTCAAATACCAGCTCCACCACTTGTCAGCTGTGTGACCATGGGCAAGTCACTTAACTTCTCTGGGCCTCAGTTACCTCTTCTGTAAAATGGGGATTAAAACTGTGAGCCCCCCGTGGGACAACCTGATCACCTTGTAAATTCCCCAGCGCTTAGAACAGTGCTTTGCACGGAGTAAGCGCTTAATAAATGCCATTATTATTATTATTGTTATTATTATTATTACAGATCCCAATGCATAGGAGACTCAAAAGGGAGTGGGTGTCAGGAAACTGAGGACTTAGTTGGGGAAGGCCTCTCGGGGGAAAGAGGATTTTAATAAGGCTTTGAAAGAGGGGAGAGGGGTGGTCTTTCACACACAGAGGGGGAGGGAATTCCAGGCCAGAGGGAGGATGAAGGTAAGGTGTTGGGGTCAAAACAGAAATGCTCTGGGCACGTCACCCCCTCTTCTCAAATCTCTAGTGGTTGCCTGTCAATCTTCAAATTAAGCAAAAACTCCTCACTCTCAGCTTCAAGACTTTCCATCCCCTCGCCCCCTCCTACCTCACCTCCTTTCTCTCCGTCTCCAGCCCAGCCCGCACTCTCCACTCCTTTGCTGCCACCACTAATCTCCTCACTGGGCCTCATTCTCACCTTTCCCACCATCGACCCCTGGCCCACATCTAACCTCTGGCCTGGAATGGACTCCCTCCACACAACCACCAAACAATCACACTTCCCCCCTTCAAAGCCCTACTGAGAGCTCACCTCCTCCAGGAGGCCTTCCCAGACTGAGCTCCCCCTTTCCTCAGCTTCTCCTCCCCTCCTCATATCCTCAACTCCCTATCTCTGCCCTTCTCCTCCCCACAGCACTTGTATATATATGTACATATTTATTATTCTATTAATTTTATTTATGATGTGTATATACCTGTATATATAATAATAATAATAATAATAATAATAATAATAATGGCATTTGTTAAGTGCTTACTATGTGCAAAGCACTATTCTAAGAGCTGGGGGGGATACAATGTGATCAAGTTGTCCCACGTGGGGCTCACAGTATTAATCCCCATTTTTACAGATGAGGTAACTGAGGGTCAGAGAAGTTAAGTGACTTGCCCAAGGTCACACAGCAGACTTGTGGTGGAGCCGGGATTCGAACCAATGACCTCTGACTCCAAAGCCCGGGCTCTTTCCACTGAGCTATGTTGCTTCATATTTATTACTCTATTTATTTATTTTTTGATTTGTACATATTTATTCTATTTATTTTATGTTGTTAATATGTTTTGTTTTGTTGTCTGTCTCCCCCTTCTAGACTGTGGGCCCACGGTTGGGTAGGGCACCATCTCTATATGTTGCCAACTTGTACTTCCCAAGTGCTTAGTACAGTGCTATGCACACAGTAAGCACTCAATAAATATGATTGAATGAATGAATGAATATCTATAATTCTATTTATTTGTATTGATGCTATTGATGCCTGTCTACTTATTTTGTTTTCTTTTGTTGACTCCTTCCCTCCTTGACTGTGAGCCCGTTGTTGGGTAGGAATTGTCTCTCTTTTTTGCCGAACTGTACTTTCCAAGCACTTAGTCCAGTGCTCTGTATTCATTTCATTCAATCGTATTTATTGAGCGCTTACTGTGTGCAGAGCACTGTACTAAGCGCTTGGGAAGTACACAGTACACAGTAAGAGCTCAATAAATATGATTGAATGAGTCAATGAATGGCTGTGATAGATGAAATGGAGGTACTGGGAGTAAGTTGACATAAGACTGTGAGCCCACTGTTGGGTAGGGACCGTCTCTATATGTTGCCAACTTGTACTTCCCAAGCGCTTAGTACAGTGCTCTGCACACAGTAAGCACTCAATAAATATGATTGATTGATGAGGAGTGACGGGTGTGTGTCTGTTATGGCAGGAGAGCAGCCAGGTGAGCCAGGAGGGAGAGAGTCTGTTTGAGAGCCCTCGGTTAGGAGTTTCTGTCGGAGGTGGAGATGGATGGATGACCGTCTGGAGGTATTAGAGAAAGAGGGAGATGTGTGCGGGATGATTCTGTGGAAGAATGATCCAGACGGCTGGTGAGGACAGGGTATTGCCTGGAGTCTTTAAATCCATTCAGAGCACCACAGAATTATCTTAGGAGACTATCCATTTCCTGATGGCTAAGGATCGTTTCATCTGGAATCAAAATAAAAAGTAGCCTTACACTTAGATCAAGCATGTGGTGTCTGTTCATGTAAAATTTAATATGCTAACTGGCCTTTGATTTGTTCCTGGGTGAGCACATCCTCTTATTAATATTTGCAAATGTTCAGGGTAGACTGTAAGCGCCTTGAGAAGCACCATGGTCTAGTGGTTAGAGCATGAGCCTGGGAGTTAGAAGGAGCTGGGTTTGAATCTCAGCTCTGCTACTTGTCTGCTGTGTGACTGTGGGTAAGTCCCTTTGCTTCTCTGTGCCTCAGTTCCCTTATCTGTAAAATGGGGATTAAGACTGTGAGCCCTATGTGGGACAGAGACTGTGTCCAAGCTGTTTAGCTTGTATCCACCCTGGTGCTTAGAACAGTGCCTGGCACATTCATTCATTCAATCACATTTATTGAGCACTTACTGTGTGCAGAGCACTGTACTAAGTGCTTGGGAACATATAGAGACGGTCCCTACCCAACAGTGGGCTCACAGTCTAGAAATAATAATAATGATAGCATTTATTAAGCGCTTACTATGTGCAAAGAACTGTTCCAAGTGCTGGGGAGGTTACAAGATGATCAGGTTGTCCCACGGGGGGCTCACAGTCTTAATCCCCATTTTACAGATGAGGGAACTGAAGCCCAGAGAAGTGAAGTGACTTACCCAAAGTCACACAGCTGACAATTGGTGGAGCTGGGATTTGAACCTGTGACCTCCGACTCCAAAGCCCTTGATCTTTCCACTGAGCCATGCTGCTTAACAAATACCTTATCATTTATCCTTCCAGACTGTGAGCCCGTTGTTGGGTAGGGACTGTCTCTATATGTTGCCGACATACTTCCCAAGCGCTTAGTACAGTGCTCTGCATACAGTAAGCACTCAATAAATATGATTGAATGAATGAATGCATTAGTATCATTAGGGTTTATGTCTACCAACTCTATTATATTGTACTTTCCCAAGTGCTTTGTACAGTGCTCTACACACAATAAGCACTCAATAAATATGAGTGATGATAGATTGATTAACTGATCACTCAGAGAGTGCCTAGCATGGACATAGGTTGTCATTCATTCATTCCTTCATTCAATCGAATTTATTGAGCACTTATTGTGTGCAACACATTGCACGAAGCACTTCGGAGAGTACAGTAGAACAATAAAAGCATGGCTTAGTGGAAAGAGCACAGGCTTGGAAGTCAGAGGTCATTGGGTTCTAATATTGGCTCCGCCACTTGTCAGCTGTGTGACTTTAGGCAAGTCACTTCACTTCTCTGTGCCTCAGTTACCTCATCTGTAAAAGGGAGATGAAGACTGAGAACCCCACGTGGGACAACCTGACAACCTCGTATCTATCCCAGGGCTTAGAACAGTGCTTGGCACATAGTAAGCACTTAACAAATACCATTGTTATTATTATAATTATAAAGGGACACATTCATTCGTTCATTCATTCAATCGTATTTTTTGAGTGCTTACTGTGTGCAGAGCACTGTGCTAAGCACTTGGAAAGTACAAGTTGGCAACATATAGAGACGGTCCCTACCCAACAGTGGGCTCACAGTCAAGAAGACACATTGCAAGGAAATACTTTCAGTAGTAGAAATAATGGAATCGCCTCAGCAGTTCTACGTGAACATCACCGTAATAATAATAATAATGATGATGGCATTTATTAAGCGCTTAGTATGTGCAAAGGACTGTACCAGTTGGGAAAGAATCAATCAGCCAATCAGTCATATTTATTGAGCACTTGCTGTGTGCAGAGCACCATACTAGCGCTTGGGAGAGGACAATATAGCAATATAACAGACACATTCCCTGCCCACAGTGAGCTTACGGTTTAGAGGAGAAGGAGCATAAGACATGTTCCTTCCCCACAAAGGAGTTTACACTTTTTGAATCAGTTACTCAGGCAGTTAGAAGTCAGATCGACGGGTTGGGAACATACCGTCTTCAAGTAAGAGCTTGGAACTACTTCGGAGTGACTATGGTTCTGGAAGCATCTCCTCACAACCAGTTTTGGAGGGTGAAAAGTGGGATTTGAATTCAGAAAGAACAGCCCCCGCTTAGAGTCGGACCCCCTGTCTTTCAGCCCAAGGTTCCTGGCCCGGAGGGGAATTCCCCTCAGGGTCGTTCTCAGCCCCTCTCTGGAGGGCTGGCATGTGGAGACCGGCTTGGGGAATAATGGGATCTGGGGCTATTTTCATTTGCTTTCCTATGAAGCCGGCCAATTTCTCCAGGGGGAAGTAAATTCTCCAAATGGGAAGTTAAAATGGCCCTCGACCCTCTAGAGTTTTCTGTTCCTACGACACGAGTAATGATGGATTCGGGCTAAAGTTTCTGAAGAACTATTTTTCACTTCTGAGGCTGGCCTTGTTTCCGGGAAAGGATGCTGATGCCTTAGGAAACCAAAGCGGGCTTTGGCAGGAATGGGAACAGTACGGTCCAGATTTTAGAGGTGTTCATCACACTTGGATAATAATAAACTGATAATAATGATAATAATAATAAGGATCAATCAGATTTATTGAGTGCCTACTGTGTGCAGAGCACTGTACTGAACACTTGGGAGAGTGTGATACAACTGAGATGGCAGACACATTCCCTATCTACGATGAGCTCATAGTCTGGATGGAGAGACAGACACTAATATAAAAAAGAATTATGGTTATGTACATAAGTGCTGTGGGGTTGAAGGAGGGGTGAATAAAGGAAGCAAATCAGGGCACTACAGAGGGAGTGGGAAAAGAGAAAATAGTCTTTATTTTACATAGCAGTTTTATTATCTCACGGTACATTCGCATCGCAAAATGTCAATGCTGTCCTTCCACCATTCCTGAGGGATAGGGGAATCTATTTATTACTCTCATTTAACAGATGAGGAAACTGAGGCCCAGAGAACTGAAGTGACTTACCCAAGGTCATCCAGTTCATTCACACTACACATGTCAATGTTGTCCTTCCACCAGTCCTGAGGGATAGGGGAATATGTTTATTCAGCCCTTTAAACAGATGAGGAAACTGAGGCCCAGAGACTTGAAGTGACTTGCCCAAGATCACCCAATGTATTCACATTACAAATGTCAGTGTTGTCCTCCCAGCATTCCTCAGGGAATAGGGGACTATAGTCATTTCCCCTGTTTAACAGATGGGGAAACTGAGGCCCAGAGAATTGAATTGATTTGCCCAAGGTCACCCAGTGGGGTTAGAACCAGGGCCCTCCAATTCTCCCACCCATTCCCTCTCCACTCCATCGCACTGCCTCCCTAATGAAAAGTGATTGAAAACAGTTGAAGAGACCATAGCCATCATTTGGTCTTTCCAAGGTCAGATAGCCTCCACGTCGACGTTGAAGCGGATGGCATTCCCAAATGCTGAGGCTCGCATTCCTCCTCTCCTCCTCCATCTCTCTTGAATCGAGGATTCATAGACCATGTCGAATGGACGGTCTCTGGGGGCACAGAGGAATAGAAAATAACCGTGTGAAATAGTAATAGTCATAATGCTACCATTAGCAGAAAAAAATGCTGACCTGCTGTTTAGGAGAACAATAAAACATTCGGACTACTGAAGTCGTCGCTTTCCAGCCTGCAGCGCAGGAATCTCTTGCCAGCAGCCTTCCTGAGTCTCGGGGAATGAAAACAGGGAATTCCGGAGGTAGATAAGCACTTGAAGTTCTGGAAAAGAGTCAGGCTCCTGGAATCAGAACTCTGCTCAACTCAGTGAACAAGTTCAGTCATTCAGTCGTATTTATTGAGCGCTTACGGTGTGCAGAACATCAACTCTATTGGATTGAACTTTCCCAAGTGCTTAGTAGAGAAGCAGCATGTCATAGTGAAAAGAGAATGGTGCTGGGAGTCAGAAGGTCATGGGTTCTGATCCCAGCTCTGCCACAAAATAATAGTAATAATAATAATAATGGCATTTATTAAGTGCTTACTATATGCAAAGCACTGTTCTAAGCGCTGGGGAGGTTGCAAGGTGATTGGGTTGTCCCACGGGGGGCTCACAGTTTTAATCCCCATTTTACAGATGAGGTAATCGAGGCCCAGAGAAGTTAAGTGACTTGCCCAAAGTCACGCAGCTGACAATTGTCAGAGTTGGGATTTGAACCCATGACCTCTGACTCCAAAGCCCATGCTCTTTCCACTGAGCCACGCTGCTTCTCTAATACTAATTATAACAATGGCATTTGTTAAGCATCCACTATATGCCAGGCACTATACTAAGCGCTGGGATGGATACCAGTGAATTGGGTTGGAAACAGTTCCTGTCCCACACAGGGCTCACAGTCTCAATCCCCATTTTGCAGATGAGGTAACTGAGGCCCAGAGAAGTGAAGTGACTCGCTCAAGTTCACACAGCAGACAAATGGCAGAGCCAGGATTAGAACCCATGACCTTCTGATTCCCTGGCCCGGGCTCTAGCCACTACAACATGCTGCTTCCCATTTGTCTGCTATGTGACTCTGGGCAAGTCACTTCACTTCTCTGTGCCTCGGTCACCTCATCTGTCAAATGGAGATCGAGTCTGTGAGCCCCACGTGGGACAGGGACAGTGTCCAACTCGACTTGCCTGTATCCACCCCAGCGCTTAGTACAGTGTCTTGCACATAGTAAGAGTTTAATGAATACCACCAGTATTAGTAGTAGCATAGGCTCTGCCCAAAGTAAGCACTCAAAAAATACCACTAATTGATTGGTTGAACACAATCATGCCGAACAGGCCATGTGAGGGGAATGACTAGGACCCTACTACCCAAACAAATGGTTACTACAGTGTTCTGCACACAATAAGTGCTCAATAAATATGATTGAATGAATGGAGAGCTGAAATTGGGAAACTGAACCAGTTAGGGCAGAGGGAATGTGTTAAGGACGCAGTAAAACAAAACCTTTGATTGTGCTACGTCTCAGCTGAAAAGTAGGAGTCGATTATTGAGGCTAGACCAATGTGGTATATTGCCATAACCAAAATGGCGGCTCTCTTCAAGTCAAGGCCCCATGAGGGACGAGGAATATGGAGACAAAAGGGAAAACAGTGTCCCTCATGCAAATCTTTAAGTGCAATTATACAACTGACAAATACAATAAAACAAAAGAATGGAGGAACCGAAAATTCAGGATTGGAACTGAATTGGTTGTGATTATTTCTCCCGACCCACAATCCATCAATTCCTCAATCAGTCATATTTGTTGAGCACTTACTGTGTGCAGAGCACTGTGCTAAGCACCTGGGACAGTACACTATAACAGAGTTAGTAGATACATTCCCTGCCCTCATGGAGCTTAGAGTCTAGAGCACACCCATACTGTGGTTTTCACTTGCCCGATTCTGAGAGAGTTGTTGATGGCACGTTCTTAGACAGAAAAACAAAAAAAACACCCTGCTTAGTCCAGCAGGTGTTTAATTCTTCATTTCTTAAGGATCGTTATCGAAAGTTTCCAGATTGATATATTTTGTCTGCTAAATAATAATGATGGCATTTGTTAAGCACTTACAATGTGCAAGCACTGTTCTAAGCACTGGGGGGGATACAAGGTAAGCAGGTTGTCGCACATGGGGCTCACAGTCTTCATCCCCATTTTACAGATGAGGCCCAGAGAAGTGAAGTGACTTGCCCAAAAGTCACACAGCTGATAAGTGATGGAGCCGCGATTAGAACCCATGACCTCTGAATCTAAAGCCAGGGCTCTTTCCACTGAGCCACGCTGCTTCTCTAAATGACTAAATGACATCGCTGAGGATGAAAGAGGCTGGTTAGGCCTTGGGAGCCTGCTACTGCCACATACAATCATTAAGGAACCTTCCATTCCTTTATTTGCTCTCTCTTTCTCCCTCTTTTTATGTTCAAGCTTTGTTTTATTGATTTTTTTTTCTTAAATGAGAACCTCTGCTGTAACCCTCAGACACTACCCCTTCAAGCAATCCAGGGATAGTGGTAGGATCACGTTGGCATGATTTCAGAAAATGTGTTGGGAATATTCTTATTTACGAAAGGCATTAGGGTTTCACAGCTTTCTACACAGGCTTAGTGTGACCTAGAGTAAAATTAAGGAATCATTTAGTGAATTTGGAAACAATCCACCGACCCTGGCTACCTTGCATCTTCTCAGCGCTTAGAACAATGCCTCGCACATGGTAAGCGCTTTACAAATGCCATTAGTATTATTATTATAGGAGGGAGAACTGGTATTGAATCTCACTTTTATAGATAAGGAAACTGAGACCCAGAGATACTAGTAACTTGCCCATGGTCACAGAGCAGACAAGTGGCAGAGCCCAGTTTAGAATTCATGTCCTCTGACTCCCAAACTCGTGATGTTTCCACTAAGTAACACAGTTTGGCAAGAGCCAACCCAACTTTCCCCTCTGGCTCCTGAATAAAAAACAATTGCTTTAGTCCCTTATTCCTATTCTTCTTCTGAAGAGCATCTCGCTTGTCTCTTATCATTCTGGCGCCTGCAGACTTAATCTTCTCCGCAATAAAAGTTACATCTGTAGTGGTGGCTCACCAGATTACCTCAAAAATCACTTCCCCTAAATCCCTTCCTTCTTATTCTCTCCTCCATCCAGCCCCTTCTCACTTCTCAATGGCAACCTACCCGTCCTTTTCTTTTGAATGATTGTGTCCTCAAAAATCAAATTCTGCAGCTGCTTATAATTCTCTTGCAGGTGCCACTGATAGATGATTATTCCCCATGGGTTTCTAGCATAATTCCACCAGGCTCATTTATCACATACAATTACATCTATTCTACTTCTTAAATGCTTTTTTTTTCGTTTGTTTCTTGTAGACTCACAAGGAACACCATTATATCAATTTTCCACTAACATCTGTGGATAAAAAGCATTACAATAGGAAGGGAGTTTCTTCAGGGTACGGCCTCATATTCTGTTCTGTCCCCAGTGCTCGTACAGAATGGCGCTTTCTCTCTCTTCTTGGAATTTTAAAAATGGAAACAAAACTCCGTTTTGGGGAGGGGTTCACTGGAGCAACTTTTGAGACAATACGTTGGTTATTAAGGATCTAGAGAGATAGAATACAGGGATTCGAACTTCACAATGGAAAAGTCTCAGAAGTAGAAGTCGTTCAAAGCTCAGGTTTTGAAAACAAACAAAAAGTAACTAGCAGGCATGGCTCAAAGCACTCGGAAGTGAGATGAGACTTGGTTCTTCCCGGATTGATGGCTAATTGGAAATGATAGACCATCCAGTGAACAAAACAGTATGCGCCCAAATCAGAGTGACTTTTGGCCAGGAGGCTAGGGATGAGGGGAAAAACAAAACAGAACAAAATCTGTCCTTCCGGAGTCTGGGAGCAGTTGTGATTCATTAATTCATTCATTCAATCATATTTATTGAGCGCTCACTGTGTGCAGAGCACTGTACTAAGCGGTTGGGAAGTACAAATCGGCAACAGATAGAGACGGTCCCTACCCAACAATGTGCTCATGTGCTCTGAAACTCTTGCAAAATTCGGAATGAAACATGGGCAGGGAATCCGTGTGCTTATTGTTGTACTGTACTCTCCCAAGAGTGTAGTGCAGTGTTCTGTGATTGAATGAATTCCCTGTGCTGTGGGAATTGGAGAGGGATTTGCTGGAGAAAGTGGTGAGGTACATATTCATCATTCTACTTATTTTATTAATGATGTGTATATATCTATAATTCTATTTATTTATATTGATGCCTGTCTACTTATTTTGTTTTGTTATCTGTCTCCCCACTTCTAGACTGTGAGCCCATTGTTGGGTAAGGATTGTCTCTGTTGCTGCTTAGTTCAGTGCTCTGCACCAAGTGTTCAATAAATATGATTGAATGAATGAAGTCATGCTTTTTTTTAATGGTATTAATTAAGTGCTTACTATGTACCAGGCACTGTACTAAGTACTGGAGTAGCTACAAGATAGTCGGGTTGGACACAGTCCCTGTCCCACATAGGGCTCACAGATTTAATTCACATTTGACAGAGGAGTTAGCTGAGACACAGAGAAGTGAAGTGACTTACCCAAGGTCACACAGCAGACCAATGGTGGAGGCGGGTTTAGAACCCAGGCCCATCTAACTCCCAGGCCCGTGTTCTATCCACTAGGCCACTCTGCTCCCCAGTGGGCTCTCCCAAGTGCTTAGCACAGTGCTCTGCACTCAGTAAGTGCTCAATACGTACCATTAATCGATCGATGATGACAATATTAATCAAATGTTCCTTTAAATCATTTTATTGTGGAAATGGCAGATTGAGCTGTTTCACACTGTCTCACTCCCTACTGTTTGGTTTTTTTTTGGCTGTTTTATGGTATTTGTTATGCGCTCACCAAGTACTGTTCTAAGTGCTGGGATAAATACAAGTTTGTCAGGTTGGACACAGTCCCTTTCCCACATGGGATTCACAGACTAAGCAGGAGTGAGTAGAATATCGAGCCCGTTGTTGGGTAGGGACTGTCTCTATATTTTGCCAACTTGTACTTACCAAGTGCTTAGTACAGTGCTCTGCACACAGTAAGTGCTTGATAAATACGACTGAATGAATGAATCTCCATTTTACAGATGAGGCACAGAGAAGTTAACTAAATTGCCAAGGTCACACAGAAGGAAATTGGCAGAGCCAGGATCGGAATCCAGGTTCTCTCACTCCCAAGCCTGCGCTCTTTCCACTGGGCCACACTCCTTCCACTAGCCTGGTGTACCACTGTGGACATGTGACTTCACTACTCTGTGCCTCAGTTTTTTCATCTGTAAAATGGGAATGAAATACCGCTGCCCTCTCCCTCTTTGAGTTTGCCATTAATAAATACCATCATTTTTATTATTGTCATTATTGTTTCAGGGTTTTCCTTAACCCAGAAATCCTCAGGTTTTCCTTAGAATAATAATGCTGGTATTTGTTAAGCGCTTACTATGTGCCAAGCACTGTTCTAAGCACTGGGGTAGATACAGGGTAATCAGGTTGTCCCATGCGGAGCTCATGCTTTCAATCCCCATTTTACAGATGAGGTAACTGAGGCCTAGAGAAGATTAGTGACTTGTCCAAGGTCACACAGCAGACAATAAGAATAATAATAATGTTGGTATCTGTTAAGCGCTTGCTATGTGCCAAGCACTTTTCTAAATGCTGGAATAGATACAAGGTGATCAGGTTGCCCCACTCGGGGCTCACAGTCTTGATCCCCATATTACAGATGAAGCAACTGAGGCCCAGAGAAATGACGTGACTCGCCCAAACTCACACAGCTGACAGGTGGCAGAGTCGGGATTAGAACCCACGACCTCTGACTCCCAAGCCCCTGCTCTTTCCACTGAGCCACGCTGCTTCTCAGCTAAGGATACCAGTATTAGTTCAAGGCATCCATATTATTGGTGCTGGAAGAGATATCATGCATGTTATCATTCAAAAATGGCTCATGGGACTACAGTTCATTCTTTCATTCCATCGTATTTATTGAGCGCTTACTGTGTGCAGAGCACTGTACTAAGCACTTGGGCAGTACAAGTCGGCAACATATAGAGACGGTCCCTACCCAACAACAGGCTCACAGTCTAGAAGGGGGAGACAGACAACAAAACAAAACATGTAGACAGGTGTCAAAATCGTCAGAATAAATAGAATTATTTATGTGAATTCCTTCATGCTAGATTACTTCATGGAAAGTAAATAGATTTTGAAGGCCACCTGTACCAACCAATAGTTGATGAGAAACCAGTGAACCGGTGAAAAGCCCTCCTGCTGGATTCATGCTTGCTTTTGTTTCCAAACCTCCCAACTGTGGTGACAGGCCAGGCAGCTGAACCCGGATGGCTTCTTCGGGCCACTGGACTCTACGAAGCTGCTGTGCATCACTCACTGCTTTTGTGTTTCCTCCCTTGGGGACTTTTAGGCACTGTACTAAGCGCTAATCTGGCTGGACTCAGTCCATGTTCCACCTGGGGCTCACAGTCTTAATCGCCATTTTACCGATGAGGTAACTGAGGCACAGAGGAGTGAAGTGACTTGCCCATAGTCACACAGCAGACAAGTGGTGGATCCAGGATTAGAACCCAGATCCTCCTGACTCCAGTGCTGTATCCACTAGGCCACACTGCCTCATTCTCACCTGTCCCGCCATCGACCCCCATCCCACGTCCTTCCCCTGGCCTGGAATGCCCTCCCTCCGCACATCCACCAAGCTAGCCCTCTTCCTCCCTTCATAGCCCTACTGAGAGCTCACCTCCCCCAGGAAGCCTTCCCACACTGAGTCCCCTTTTCCTCTCCTCCTCCCCATCCCCCCAGCCCTGCCTTCTTCCCCTCCCCACAGCACCTGTATATACGTTTGTACAGATTTATTACTCTATTTATTTTACTTGCACATATTTACTATTCTATTTATTTTGTTAATGATGTGCATATAGCTTTAATTCTATCTGTTCTGACAATTTTGACACCTGTCTACGCGTTTTATTTTGTTGTCTGTCTCCCCCTTCTAGACTGTGAGCCAGTTGTTGGGTAGGGACCGTCTCTATGTGTTGCCAACTTGTAATTCCCAAGTGCTTAGTACAGTGCTCTGCACACAGTAAGTGCTCAATAAGTATGACTGAATGACTGAAAATCAAAGAAATACCTTCAGGGATGTCTAAAACATAAAGACACCCATGTCTCCTTAACCCACCTGCTTCTGGTTGGCAGGGGCAAAATGGGAAAATGCTTTTCTCCGAGGGTTAAACATTTGTCTGCTGTTTGACTTGGGGCAAGTCACTTCACTTCTCTGTGCCTCAGTTATCTCATTTGTAAAATGGGGATTGAGACTATGAGCCCCATGTGAGACAGGGACTGTGTCCGACCCGATTTCACTTTATCCACCCCAGTGCTTAGTACAGTGCGTGGCACACAATCGGTGCTTAATAAAGACCACAATTATTAGTATTATCATTATTATTCAGTCCCTGAATCTGTCCAAATGGCTTGAAAGGGACTTTCACTAGTACAATTATGGAGGACAAGACCAAAGAAGCGAAAGCAGGAATGATTAATGTGATTTCTCTATGCTTGGGAAACGCTAGCTAGCAACAGACTCGCTGAGAACCTTTTAAGCTATGCTTAATCTTTCACGTTATCTGCAGGCGGCAGTGACGTCTTACAGTGGTTTACGGGGATGGTTTTACTTAAAATAGTCTTTTTTAATATGTTAATACCTTCGGTAGTGAAGTGAAAGTTGAAGAGAAGATAGCCTTATCAGGAAACCACTAAAAACATCTCTCCATAATTTTTAGAAGAGATTAGAGGAACAGCAAAACAGTTTAAGCATCTGGGGACACCTGAAGATTCAAGATTTTTGGTCTATATAGGTCAACCATTGAAAGGCGCTGAAAAACAAAAAACAAAGCCAGACACATTGTGTTTCAATTCGCCGAAAACCCTTCCTCAACTTGCAGCAAAGTGCAGCTTTGAGAAGACTAGTTCCTTTCCCTTAAGGATGCCTCCCAAAGTCCAGACAGTTGAGAGGAGATTTGTGAGGTGACGATTCTAGCTATCGCTAATCCTCAAAGTGGTTTAGAGGAATTCAGCATAAAGTGTGGAGGGGGAGGATAAGCATTCCCAATTCACTCTTCATCAGGATGCTATTTAAACAATTTGGGCTTATCCTTATTTGAAACCCCCCCAAATAAAGTGCATTATTCCAATTGCAGGACTAATATGTTCGTTTTGCCATCTTTGTGCTCTGAAATAGCACTTTATTTTTTTTTAATCTGTAGTATAAATATTGCAGAGTGTTTTGTTTGTTTGTTTTCTTTTAGTCCATCCATTGGTCTTATTCAATGATTGAAATGGGGTTGTATGATTTCAGAATACTGATGGTTTCAAAGTATTTGATTTAGTTCATTCATTCAATCAATCGTATTTATTCATTCATTCATTCAATCAATCATATTTATTGAGCACTTACTGTGTGCAGAGCACTGTACTAAGCGCTTGGGAAGTACAAACTGGCAACATATAGAGACGGTCCCTACCCAACAATGGGCTCAGTCTAGAAGGGGGAGGTGATTTCAGTTAAACAGAAATATCATCATGCACCTAAATCTTTGTTACAATTATACACTTCCCTTATCGGGTAGCTGATCTCACTGAATTGTCTATAAGCAAGGGACAACAAATTTAAAGCCAGCTGAATTTTATAGTAAGATAAAATTAATATTTACTCAATCCCTGCTACTGTGCTTCCCTTTTTCTTTTTGAATGTCATATTTCCAGGGGAGTATTAGAACTGAGAAACCACACTGCAGTTCTGAATGACTGCTGTAGGAAAACATCGCTTCCTAGGATGAAGCAATAAATTTTTTGTGCTAAGGGCCTGAAGCCAGTTTGGGGAAGAGGTAAGGAAGGCATATACTACTTGAACAAATAAAGGGGGAAGCATATTGGTGATTCTTTGGCCTTTCAAGTGGAACCAACATCAAGAGTGGAAAGCTGGTTGAGAGTTGTTAAGCAATACAGAGAAAGTCAAGTCCTTGGGGCAGAGAAGGGTTTTGGGATGGTTATTCTGGAGTGCTGGATGAGACCATTGACCAAGCCACAGAAGGATAATTTCTTATTCCAATCCTTAAGCATAATTGTTATTAGGACAATTTTGCCAAAGGATCAAAAAGGGACAAGATAATAATAATAATGGTATTTGTTAAGTGCTTACTATGTGCAAAGCACTGTTCTAAGTGCTGGGCAGAGGGAGGGCATTCCAGGCCCAGGGGATGACGTGGGCCGGGGGTCGATGGCGGGACAGGCGAGAGCGAGGTACGGTGAGGAGATCAGCGGTGGAGGAGCGGAGGGTGCAGACTGGGCTGTAGAAGGAGAGAAGGGAGGTGAGGTGGGGGGGGGCGAGGTGATGGACAGCCTTGAAGCCCAGGCTGAGGAGTTTCTGCCTGATGCGCAGATTGATTGGTAGCCATTGGAGATTTTTGAGGAGGGGAGTGATGTGCCCAGAGCGTTTCTGGACAAAGATAATCCGGGCAGCAGCATGAAGTATGGATTGAAGTGGAGAGAGACACGAGGACGGGAGATCAGAGAGAAGGCTGATGCAGTAGTCCAGACGGGATAGGATGAGAGCTTGAATGAGCAGGGTAGCGGTTGGGATGGAGAGGAAAGGGCGGATCTTGGCAATGTTGTGGAGCTGAGACCGGCAGGTTTTGGTGAGGGCTTGGATGTGAGGGGTGAATGAGAGAGCGGAGTTGAGGATGACACCAAGGTTGCGGGCTTGTGAGACGGGAAGGATGGTAGTGCCGTCAACAGAGATGGGAAAGTCAGGGAGAGGGCAGGGTTTGGGAGGGAAGACAAGGAGTTCAGTCTTCGACATGTTGAGCTTTAGGTGGCGGGGAGACATCCAAATGGAGATGTCCTGAAGGCAGGAGGAGATGCGAGCCTGGCGAGAGGGGGAGAGAGCAGGGGCAGAGATGGAGATCTGGGTGTCATCAGCGTAGAGATGATAGTTGAAGCCGTGGGAGCGAATGAGGTCATCCGCCAAGCTAGCTCTCTTCCTCCCTTCAAGGCCCTACTGAGAGCTCACCTCCTCCAGGAGGCCTTCCCAAACTGAGCCCCTTCCTTCCTCTCCCCCTCGTCCCCCTCTCCATCGCCCCATCTTACCTCCCTCCCTTCCCCACTGCACCTGTATATATGTATATATGTTTGTACATTTTTTTTTACTCTATTTATTTATTTATTTAATTTATTTGTACATATCTATTCTATTTATTTTATTTTGTTAGTATGTTTGGTCTCTGTCTCCCCCTTTTAGACTGTGAGCCCACTGTTGGGTAGGGACTGTCTCTATATGTTGCCAATTTGTACTTCCCAAGCGCTTAGTACAGTGCTCTGCACATAGTAAGCGCTCAATAAATACGATTGATGATGATGATGATGATGGTGGATACAAGGTAATCTGGTTGTCCAACATGGGGCTCACAATCTTAATACCCATTTTACAGATGAAGTAACTGAGGCACAGAGAAGTTAAGTGACTTGCCCAAAGTCACACAGCCAAAAAGTAACAGAGCCGGGATTAGAACCCATGACCTCTGACTCCCAAGTCCATCTTCTTTCCACTGAGCCACCCTGCTTCTTGGTGGGGTCAGGCAATTAAACCAAAGCTATTACTAATTTTAGCAAGAGTCAGTTTTGAATTCATCATGTCAGGGTCCATGCAGTGTCTCAGTAGCCTTATCCGCTGACTGGAAAACCCAATTCCCATTTAAATCAATCAATCACTCAATCTGTCACAACGATAGATATTCAGTGCTTTAGTGGATTTGTCCACTATGGCATTGACCCACTTCTCTATTTGACCAATGAGAGGCCGTGTGGACTAATGGGAAGGGCCTGCCCCCCCCCCAACCCCTGTTGTGTGCTGTGTGACCTGGGATAAGTCATTTTACTTCTCTGTGCCTCAGTTTCCTCATCTGCAAAATGAGGATTAAATTATATTCCCTTCTTCTTAGACTGGGAGCCCCATGTGGGCAGGGACTCTATCCAACCTGATGATCTTGTGCCTACCCAGTGCTTAGTATAGAGCTTGACCCATAGTGAGTGTTTAACAAGTATTATTATTTGTGAGCCCACCTTCTAGACTGTGAGCCCACTGCTGGGTAGGGACCGTCTCTATATGTTGCCAACTTGTACTTCCCAAGTGCTTAGTACAGTGCTCTGCACACAGTAAGTGCTCAATAAATGCGATTGAATGAATTATTATTATTATGATTATCAGTATTATTATTATTATTATTATTATTACAGGACATCCTTTGATTTTCAGCCTACCTATTGGCACCCTAATTTTAGAGAAATCTCTGTTAAAGTAGTGCCATCTCTCTCCCATTTAATAATAATAATAACAATGGTACTAGTTAAGTATGTACTGTGTGCCAAGCACTGTTCTAAGCGCTGGGGAGTATACAAGGCAATCAAGTTGTCCAACATGGGGCTCACAGTCTTCATCCCCATTTTACAGATGAGGGAACTGAGGTAGAGAGAAGTTATGTGACTTGCCCAAAGTCACACAGCTGATAAGGGGCTGAGCCGGGATTAGAACCCATGACCTCTGACTCCCAAGCCCGGGCTCTTTCCACTGAGCCACGCTGCTTCTATCTCTCCACTGCAGTGGTCTCCACGCTGTGATCAACAATGGAGCAAGCACTCTCCACAAATAGCTGCTGTCTTCAATCCAAGCTGCCAATGAGCCCACTGTTGGGTAGGGACCATCTCTATACGTTGCCAACTTGTACTTCCCAAGCGCTTAGTACAGCACTCTGCACACAGTAAGCGCTCAATAAATACGATTGAATGAATGAATGAAACTCTCGTGCTTGAGGTCACGGTAGAAAATCTCAGAAGGCAGACAGGAAAATCCTTCTGTGGCCATTAAACCTGCCATCCCCCTCTGGCAGGTGATGTTACATAGTTTCGATAAATGACCTGGGGTTCCCTCTGATCTTTCCACTCACTTTTCCCACTCTTCCCAGCTCACTCTCTTTTTTCCTCTCATGCTGACCTAGTCACAGGGCTTCTTTCTTGGTCTTTCCCGCTGCCGAGCTCCTGGTCACTTCTTCTCCCATAGCTACAACTCCCTCTCCAATCGAATCTGAAAATCAATGATATTTATCGAGTGCTTACCCGAGTTGGTAGGTGTGATCCCTGACCACAAGAAGCTTAGAGTCTCCCCAGGGTAGATGGGCATTAAAGCAGATTAGGGATTTATTAAATCATTCAATCACATTCTGCCGCTTCCTTACTGTGTGGCCTTGGACAAGCCTCTTAACATTTGGGGAAATGACCATTCTCCTTCTCTTTTATAGTGTTGTACCCCTTGTAACCCCCTCCCTGGAGAGTTTTCAGTCCTCTACCAGTCTTGGCTACAGGAGGGAGAGTCCAGCAGAGGCCTGTCCATTCCATTGCTAGCTTGGCCAGTGGCTAGTGAGTGGAAGGTCATCTGCTACAAGTCAAAACTCACCCATGCTGGGCAGCAGCATCAAGGGAGAGAGTCAAGGGTGGAGACTCAAGCTTACTACGTGGAAGGCGGCAATGGTAAAGCACTTCCGTATTTCCAAGAAAACTCTGTGGATCCACTACCAGAACGATTGCAGATGGAGAGCGGGGCGTTCTGCGAGAGATGTGTCCATGGTGTCGCTATGGGTCGGAAACAACTCGACGGCATAAGACAAGACAAGACCCCTTGTATCTGATCTGATTATCTTGTCTTTATCCGAGTGCTTGGCATTTAATAGAGAAGCAGCGTGACATAGTGGATAGAGCACGCACCTGGGAGACAAGATCATGAGTTCTAATGAACCTCCACTAGTCTGCTGTGTGACTTTGAGCAAGTCACTTCACTTCTCTGTGCCTCTGTTACCTCAGCCTTAAATGGGGGATTGATACTATAAGCTCCATATGGGACAGGGACTGTGTCCAACCTAATTTGCTTGTAACCACTGCATCATCATCATCATCATCATCAATCGTATTTATTGAGCACTTACTATGTGCAGAGCACAGTACTAAGTGCTTGGGAAGTACAAATTGGCAACATATAGAGAAAGTCCCTACCCAACAGTGGGCTCACAGTCTAAAAGGGGGAGACAGAGACCACAGTGCTCAATACAGTGCCTGGCACACAGTCAGTGCCTAACAAATGCCACAATCATTATTATCAATTATTAATTATTAAATTCCCCCATTATCATATACGTCTCTGTTTCTCTTTGAGTCCAGATTTGAAGTCATTTGAATCTGGTGTAATTCAGTCCTTCTATGAAACCCCTCAAAAACCTTCATCAGAGTGTCCTCTGGAATAACCCTAACAGCACAGCATGAGATTTTTAAGTGCTACTCATTTCACTTACATATGTAAGAATGAGAAATAATAGCAATAATTACTCTCCAAGCATTGGCTTGGTTTTAGTGGGTCTCTGAATTTTGAAGCTCAGATTCATAAGAAGCTCCAATTATGAATGCATTGGCTTGGTAAAATGACTGTGATTGAAAGTTTTCATCATCAATTAAGAACTTTTCTCCACAAAGCCAACAGTGCTACTTCCTTTAATTCTAGCCATTTTCTTCAGCCCAAATTGGCTCCATGCACAATCTTTGTTCAATTCTAAACTACCGCTTGTGTCATGAAAAAAAATCTAATATATTGCTCAACCCAATATCACATTTTTTTCTGGAAGTCATCGGGGTCTAAAGGTTATAATTTTTTTTTTTTTGCTCTTTCACATGAAAGAACGATTCTTCACCCTCTCGATTAAATAGAACATATTTGCAACTCCAAAGTGTGCTAGTCTTTCAAAATATATTTCTTTTTTCCCAATTATTAGTTCTTATCGCCCAGGCCCAAGGCTAAATGGGAAGTTGCCACCTTGTTGCCGACTTGTACTTCCCAAGCCCTTAGTATAGTGCTCTGCACAGAGTAAGCGCTCAATAAATACAATTGAATGAACGAATGAATAAGTTTGTAAGGTAATTGGTTAATTAGTTAACTAAGGCATTTGTTAAAAGTTTACTATATGTCAGACACTGTTCTAAGCACTGGAATAGATACAAGTCAATCAGGTTGGACATAGTCCCTGTCCCACATGAGGCTCAGAGTCTAAGTGGGAGGGAGAACAGGTATTTAATTCCCATTTTACAGGTGAGGAAACTGAGGCACAAAGAATTTAAGGGACCTGACCGAAGCCACACAATGAACAACTGACAGATCGGGATTAGAACTCAGGTTCCCTGACTCTCAAGCCCGGGCTCTTTCAACTAGCCCATGATTCTTCTCTTGTATCTACCGCAGTGCTTAGGACATAGTGGGCACTCAGTAAATATTACAGTAAAATTAAAGTTTGATTTAAAATACTCATAAGCATAATACAATATCACCCATTACTCTTTCCTCTCTTTTTTCACTCCATGAATTGACAGAGGCTCAAATCTTCCTTATTCCCATTTACTGCAAAGGTTGTAGTTTAATTTCATATCTGACAGAATATCAGCTCTCCCACCCTTCAAAACCTCATTAAAAGCACATCTCCTCCAAGAAGTCTTCCCTGACAAAGTCCTCGATTCCTCTTCTCCCACTCCATTCTGCACTACCCTTGGAACTTGATCTGCACCCTTTTTTCACCCCTCCCTCAGCCCCACGGCAGTTACGTCCATATCCGTAATTTATTTATATCAATATCTGTCCTCCCACCCATCCCTAGTCTGTAAGGTCATTGTGGGCAGTGGAACGTGTCTATCAACTCTGTTATATCGTACTCTCCCAAGTGCTTATAGTACAGTGCTCTGCTCGCAGTAAGCACACAGTAAATACAATTGAATGACTGATTGATTGATTCCCAAGGAACAGCTTCCATCGTGGTGAATACATTATGCTCAATTCCAGGGCAGAAAAAAAAAAATCATGGCCCATATTTCCCTCTGGCATGAAGACAATCAGTTTTTTATTTTACTTTTTTTTTTTTTGGAGAGCTGTCCATCTTCCCTTTAATACACTTAATCCCTTTGCAGAAAAGTGCAGGCCAAAGGGGAGAAGCGGGACTATGACTTTCATCGGAAGCTGATTATAGAGAAGGCCGAATGGTAGCCAAGGGTACGGCTCCAGAGAGGCAGTGAGTTCACTGTTCTGAGAAAATAAGAACCAAAGAAGGAGCCAAACAGAACGCCGCTCTTCATTCCTCTCCACTTGGATAAGTCGCACTGACTTCCAGACTAATTAACTGGAAAACATTTTCCGGGCTATCCAAGGACAGTGGGAGCAAAAGATGAATGGGGTTTATGAAAGGCGAGACATAGGATCTACAAGTGTTTGGGTGGATTTTTAAAGTGATGATAGTCTGTGGGGAGGAAAGAGTTCTGGTCCGACATTCAGCTTGCTCACTTGTTCCACCATCCTCATGATTCAGGGCAAGTTTGCCTAGACTTGTCGCTGTTAGAAAATTTTATGAATGGGGTGAGGCATCTCATTGGCTCCAGAGAAAACCCTGAGTGTTTTTACTTGGCAGTATCAAAACATTCCCAGTGTTACCTCCGATGAATCCCCCTCCACCCCCACCCCCGCTGTTTTCCTTTGTTTTCATAGTAGTCAGAGATGACAAGCCAAAGAAATTCAGTTGCTGGAATGTCTGACAGCTTGTAGTTCTCTTAACAAACATTTTCCAAGTTGCGAGTAGCAGGGAGAAAATGCTTTTCAGCATCTGGAAAGGTGAAGATCATAAAGTCGGGGTCACCGAGTTCCAAACGAGCATCCTTTTAATGTCCAAGCAAGGACTGGAAAGCATAAATTCCTTGCTTCCAGAATTATGGAGGAAAGTCAAGAGTTTTGAAAATAGCAAGTGCTTACCCCTCCTTCCAAATCGATCCATCAGTCATCTTTATTGAGAGCTTAATGTGTTCAGAGCACTGTACTAAGTGTGTAGGCACATTTCCTGCCCAAAACAGGTTTACGGCCTAGAGTGGTTCATACTTATCCACAGCAATTTCATATACAGGTTTAATCAACTGCCTGCTCGATTATTTATTTTGGCATGCTGTTTGTCAATAATTTTATGTTTATCCTTTCTCATGATAAACATAACCTCCTCATGAGTAGGAAAATCACTCAACAAATCATATTTATTGAGTGCTTACTGTCTCTTAGCACTTATGTACTTATTTATAATTTATGTATTTATTTATTTGTATTAACGTGTGTCTCCCCGCTTAAACTGTAAGCTCACTATGGGCAGGGAGTGTGTCTGTTTATTGTTATATTGTATTCTCCCAAGAGCTTAGTAAAGTGCTTAGCACACAGTAAGCGCTCAATAAATATAATTGAATGAATGAATGAGTGTGCAGAGCACTGAACTAAGTCCTTGGGAGAGACAATATAACAGAGTTGGTGGACATTTTCCCTGCTCACAATGAGCTCACAGTTTATTAATCAATCAGTGGCTAGCATTCATCTACCCAATACCAAGAACTGGGTACGAAGAGCTTGGAAGAGAATAACAGAGTTATCATCAATCATCGATCGTATTTATTGAGCGCTTACTATGTGCAGAGCAACGATCCCTACCCTTAAAAGAATTTACAATCTGTAATCTAGAATTACTGTTACTCTTACTCCTAGTACTTTCCTGGTGGAAATGCAACTGTTAAACACTATTTAGCTCATCTCTCCTAAAGAATGCATCCTGTACCAGGGCTGGGGGAAGCCCCCTTTCCAGGAAATGGGATCGTAATTTGTTCATTCAGAATCCCTAAAATCAAAAAGAATCTATTGCCTACTTTTTTTTGATGGCATTTATTAAGCACTTAATATGTGCCAAGCACTGTTCTAAGTGCTGGGGAGGTACAGGGTGATCAGGTTGTCCCACGGGGGGCTCACAGTCTTAATCCCCATTTTACAGATGAGGTAACTGAGGCACAGAGAAGTTAAGTGATTTGCCCAAAGTCACGCAGTTGACAATTGGCAGAGTCGGGATTTGAACCCATGACCTCTGACTCCAAAGCCCGGCCTCTTTCCATTGTACCACGCTGCTTCCCCTGCTTCAGCCACCTTGTAAAATATGGGGGCGGGTGTTGGGTTTTTTTGTTTTGTTTTTTTCTATTTAATTAGCATGTACCAGGCTTCTTGGCAGCAAACATCTGTGGCCATCCCTGTCCTCTTGTTCAGCGGAATTAAAAACAACTACAAACATATGTCAAAGAAATCCGTTTTCAACTATTTGTTTCTAGAGAAGTTGGGAAATATTGGAAAGAATTTCAGTGGGCTGAGAATTCAAGCTATGAGTACCCCTGTCATCGTCATCATTATTCTCATTTAGTAAGGACTGGACTAGGCAGTTGGGGAAGGCTCATAAGTAGGACACAGGTCCAGCCTTCAAAGAGCTCAATGGCGAAGACGAGGAAACATAAATCGCAAATATACGGTACTTCAGAGAACACAGAAGCAGCTAGGAATTAACCAATGGTATTTATTGAGTGCTTATTGTGTCCAGAGCCCTTTATTAAGAACTTGGTCTCCTGACTCTCAAACATGTGCTGTTTCCACTAGACTATACTATTCCTGGTTGGGGAGTTATAAAGTGGGGTGATGCGGAATTAGTTAGAGAAGGTTGGAGGAGATGCGATTACAGAAGGGGGAGTAGGTGCCTTTCTATAAGACCATCACACTGTGTTTTTCATTCCATTAGCCCCACCCAAGCCTTTCCCCCGTAAAGCCCAAGAGTTTCGATTGGCAACGCTTCCGACCCCACGGGAAATATTAAAAATAAAATCTTCACTTCAAGGAAACAATAGAGAGGAGACTCCATCCTCCCAATCTCAAGGCCTCCAGAATTCAAAAACAAAGACAGCAGTACTGATCGACATTTCAATATTCTCAGTGGTGCCCAGGGAAAGAAATGATCTTGAAATTGCCTGGATCGAGAAGGAAGGTGAGAACTATCAATGAATATTAAACACCCTGGGCTAAAGTTGAGCGCTTTCACCTCGACCCATGCCAGAAGCAAATTAGAGGGGGAGGTGGGCGATGGGCCTGAGACTCTGGGTGGACCCACGGACTCGTTCCGTTAATTACATTTCTGTTTATGCACCATTGGGTGTTTCTGATCTTCCATCAGAAATGGGAGATAGGTTCCTTGGGTTTCCCAAAATGCAGTTGCCTCATTTTAGTCTGAGCCCTCCTCCCCCAGTTAAATCAGATCAACTCTTACCCTTTTACAAATAGTATTTCCAAAGTGCTTATTTTGCTTCAAAGAACTGGGCTAAGCAGCGGGTTAGAAAACAAAATAATCCTATAGATTGTGAGCTTTTTGAGGACTGGGAATATATCTATCACATTGGTTATATTGTAGAGGATGTGGGTTCTAGTCCCTGCTCCTGCCACTTGTCTGCTGTGTGACTTTGGGCAAGTCACTTAACTTCTCTGTGCCTCAGTGACTTCATCTGCAAAATGGGGATTAAGACTGTGAGCACCCTGTGGGACAGGGCCCATTTCCAACCTGATTACCTTGCACCTAACCAGTGTTTAGAACAGTGCCTGGCACATAGTAAGTACTTAGCAGATACCATAATAATTTACTCTCCCAAGTGCTTAGTACCACTCTCTGCACACAGTATACACCCAGTGAATGTGATTGATTGATAATCTGATTAGACGCAGCGTGGCTCAGTGGAAAGAGCCTGGGCTTTGGAGTCAGAGGTCATGAGTTCTAATCTCACCTCCACCAATTGTCAGCTCTGTGACTTTGGACAAGCCTCGTTCCCACCTGTCCCGCCATCGACCCCCGGTCCACGTCATTCCCCGGGCCTGGAATGCCCTCCCTCTGCCCATCCGCCAAACTAGCTCTCTTCCTCCCTTCAAGGCCCTACTGAGAGCTCACCTCCTCCAGGAGGCCTTCCCACACTGAGTCCCCTCCTTCCTCTCCCCCTCGCCCCCCCTCCATCCCCCATCTTACCTCCTTCCCTTCCCCACAGCACCTGTATACATGTATATATGTTTGTACATATTTATTACTCTATTTATTAATTTATTTATTTTACTTGTACATATCTATTCTATTTATTTTATTTTGTTAATATGTTTGGTTTTGTTCTCTGTCTCCCCCTTCTAGACTGTGAGCCCACTGTGGGGTAGGTACTGTCTCTATATGTTGCCAACTTGTACTTCCCAAGCGCTTAGTACAGTGCTCTGCACACAGTAAGCGCTCAATAAATGCGATTGATTGATTGATTGATTGATTTGTTAAACATTTACTATGTGCCAAGCATTGTTCTAAGTGCTGGGATAGTTACAAGGTAATCAGGTTGTCCCACATGGGACTCACAAGAGGTTAACACCAAAGGACTGGAGTGTGTAGGCTGGGTTATAGTAGGAGAATAGCAAGGTGAGTTAGGAGGAGTTAAGATGATTTTGTGCTTTAAAGCCAATGGTAATCACTTCATTTCTCTGGTCCTCCATTTCCATGTCTGTAAAATGGGAATGTAATGCCTGTCCTTTTTTTATGGCATTTATTAAGCACTTACTATGTTCAAAGCACTGTTCTAAACTCTGGGGAGGGTACAAGGTGATCAGGTTGTCCCATGGGGGGCTCACAGTCTTAATCCCCATTTTACAGATGAGTTAATTGAGGCACAGAGAAGTTAAGTGACTTGCCCAAAGTCACACAGCTGACAATTGGCAGAGCTGGGATTTAAACCCATGACTTCTGACTCCAAAGCCTGGGCTGTTTCCACCGAGCCACGTGAGCTTCATGTGGGTCAGAAACTGAATCCAACATAACAATAATAATGATGGTATTTATTAAGCGCTTAGTATATGCAAAGCACTATTCTAAGTGCTGGGGAGGTTAAAAGATGATCACATTGTCCCACCGGGGGCTCACAATCTTCGTCCCCATTTTCCAGATGAGGTAACAGGCCCATAGAAGTGAAGTGACTTACCCAATGTCACACAGCCCATGAGTGGCGGAGCCGGGATTAGAACCCATGACCTCTGACTCCCAAGCCCAGGCTCTTTCCACTGAGCCACGTGAGCTTCATGTGGGTCAGGAACTGAATCCAATGTAATTAATTTGTACCTACCCCATTGCTTAGAATGGTGTTTGATACATAGTGAGCACTGAGCGAATACCATAACAATAATAAATAGTAGTATAATAATAATAATAACAATGATGACCCCACTCTCTAATACTGCCAACAAAATGAGGGCAATCAATTTCCTTTAGCAAACTGGCCTGAGTGGAAGTTCTTTTATGATTTGACTCCAATGAGGCAAATTTGTCGTCAGGAGACTGTTGGTTTTCCCCACGGGACTGAACTTCCCGAGGGGCAAGAAACATGTCAGATTCTTCTGTTCTGTGGGTGCTAAGTGGGGAAGTGACTGTATCCAGATAGTAATGATGGTATTTGTTAAGCGCTTACTATGTGCAAAGCATTCATTCATTCAATTGTATTTATTGAACGCTTACTGTGTGCAGAGCACTGTACTAAGCGCTTGGAAAGTACAAGTTGGCAACATATAGAGACGGTCCCTACCCAAAAGCGGGCTCACAGTCTAGAAAGCACTGTTCTAAGTGTTGGGGTAGATACAAGATAATCAGGTTGCCCCACGTGGGGCTCACAGTCTTAATCCCCATTTTCCAGATGAGGTAACTGAGGCCCAGAAAAGTGAAGTGACTTGCCCAAAGTCACACAGCTGACACGTGGCAGAGCCAGGATTAGAAGCCACGACCTCTGACTCTCAAGCCCGGGCTCTTTCCACTGAGCCACGCCGCTTCTCAGATGGCAATATCGCTCCCATGAGGAGATGCTCAAACAATTCTGATGAAGGAACTAGGACTGATCCTTTCAGAAACACCTCCCTATCCATTTCCAGGCGATCAAGCAATCCCACCCGATGACCTTGTATCTACCTCAGTGCTCAGTACAATGTTCGACACGTAGTATGTGCTGAATAAACGCCACTCATAGTTTCACACATATTAAATGAGTTAGATTATTCCCAGCTGCTTGAAATAAATGACTGTGCCTTCCTAAAAGGAGGTTGGGCTTCCTAAACTCCCGACTAAACACTGCCTAGGAAGGGTGGGTAGGAGATATGAGCTGAGGTAGTGATTTGGGGATTAATTTACTACTGAAATAGAAAAGGACCGATCGAGGCTCACAGGTACCGTAATAAAATCAAATTATGTAATGGCTGTTGATTCCCTCTGTGACCTTGGATATGTCACTTAAATCTCATCATTCCCCCTTTCATCAGCGAGATTTATACAATATTTACAAACCCCTCAGAATTTTAGGGAGCATTAATTAGGCAATATATGTAAAGTACTTTGGAGATGACAAGAACTATATGCAATAAGCACCAAGGGTTACGATGACATGTAATTTTTACAATGATGTAATGACTTTAGACTTTAAAGTATGAAAACTAATGTCCTCAAATTATTCAGCTCCACTCGGCGGGGTAGCATTCAAATGCTGGAATTTCACACTCTGTAGATCAGGGCCCCCAAAGGGAATTCTAATTGGGGTTCATCTCATTTAAATCTTGTTCAGTTCCTGCCTTGCTCCTCATTCATTCATTCATTCAATCATATTTATTGAGCACTTACTGTGTGCAGAGCACTGTACTAAGCACTTGGGAAATAGAAATCAGCATAAACCAGAAGTATAGATCTGCAATTCGTTTACTTATTTATTCATTTATATTAATGTCTATCCCCCCATCTAGACTGTAAGCTCATTATGGGCAGGGAATGTGTCAATTCATTGTCATATTGTACCCTGGCAATTGTTTAGTAAAGGGCTTTTCACACAGTAGGTGCTTAATAAATACAATGAATGAAAGAAGAGAGGCTATACGCTCTGCTTTAGCTCATTGTGTGCATTGTTATATCATACTCTCCCAAGAGTACAGTGATCTGCACAAAATAGGTGCTCAATAAATGCCACTGATTGATTTCCTGATTGATTGGGAGTGGGAGTCAGAAGGTCATAGGTTCCAACCCTGGTTCTGCCACTTATCTGCTGTGTGACCTTGGGCAAGTTACTTCACTTCTCTGTGCCTCAGTTACCTCACCTGTAAAATGGGGATTAAGACTGTGTGCCCCATGTAGGACAACCTGATCACCTTGTAGCTACCCCAGAATTTAGACCAGTGCTTGGCATATAGTAAGTGCTTAACAAATACCATCATTATTATTAGTAATAGTAGTATTAGCATTGTTCTAGTAAGAAATTATTTGAATTGAGAGGACAATTTCTAGTTTAGGAATATTCAGTATTACAGAAGATTACATGTGCAGGAATTTTATATTATATTTTCAGAGGTAATGGAACAAGTTCCAATTAATGAAATGTAAGCCATGGAAAAACACATCCCATTATATACCATGCGCAATGCAGCTACATTTGCGAGGACTATATTATGGCCATAGTGTGAGGTGTGTACACGGACACACATCAGAAGAAAGGTATGGACACACATCAGAAGAAAGGTATGTTTCCTGCTTTAAAGGAGTTTCCAATCTAATGAGGGAGAAAACAACAAAATTTATCTACAGCTCGTGGACGTGGAGAATAAGTGAAGCGGTATAGTTTAGTGGAAAGATCATGAGTCTAGGAATCAGAAGTCCTGAGTTCTAATCCAATCTATGCCGCTTGCCTGCTGTGTGATATTGGGCAAGCCACTTCACTTCTCTGTGCCTCAGTTTTCTCATCTTACAAATGACGACTAAATACTGGTTCTTCTTCTCCCTTTGACTGAGAGCCCCGTGCGAGACAGGGACTGAATCTTACTTGATTAGCTTTATCTTCATCTGCACTTCGAGCAGTGCTTGAAACATAATCAGCACTTAACAAATGAATTATTAACATGAGAAATGGCATGGCACAGTGGATAAAGCACGGGTCTGGGAATCAGAAAGTTATTGGTTCTAATTCTGGCTCCACCACTTGTCTTCTGGGTGAACTTGGGCAAGTCGCTTCCCTTCTCTGGGCCTCAGTTCCCTCATCTGTAAAATGGGGATCGAGACTGTGTACCCACGTGGGACAGGGACTGTGTCCAACCCAATTTGCTTGTATCTACCCCAGTGCTTAGTACAGTACCTGGCTCATAGTAAGCACTTAATTGATACCATTATTAGTAGTATTAGCAGTAGTAAGAGTTGAAGTAGCTGTAGTAGCAGCAGCATTATATAAATAATTCATACTCTACTATCAGGTTGGAATAGCTGAAAAATGGAATATCTATTTGTCAGTATGTAGATAGATAGATAGATGCATGTCCAGTTGGATATCCAGGGAACATGGATACCAAATCTGTTGTAGTGTACTCTCCCAAGCGCTTAATACAGCGTTCTGCAATCCATCAGTCATATTTATTGAATGCTTACTATACGCAGAGCACTGTTCTAAGTGCTTGGGAGAGTAACACATGACAGAGTTGGTAGAAACATTCTCTGCCCACAAGGATTGGGTCTGGAGTGGGAGACAGACATTAACATAAATAAATTACAGATATAATAATAATGGCATTTATTAAGCGCTTACTATGTGCAAAGCACTGTTCTGTGGGGCTGAGTGTGGGGTGATTAAAAGGTGCAAATCAAAGTGCAAGGGTGATGCAGAAGCAGCATGGCTTAGTGAATAGAGAACAGGCCTGGGAATCAGAAGGTCATGGGTTCTAATGCCGGCTCTGGCACTTTTCTGCTGTGTGACCTTGAGCAAGTCATTTTACTTCTCCAAGCCTCACTTCCCCGCACCTGTCAAATGGGGATTAAGACTGTGAGTCTCTTGTGGGACAGGGCCTGTGTTCAACCCAATTACCTTGTATCTACCCCAGTGCTTAGTACAGTGCCTGATATATAATAAGCTCTTAACAAACACCACAATTAGTATTGTTATTATTATTATTCAGAAGAGATTGTGAGAAGAGAAAGTGAGGGCTTAGTCAGAGCAGCTTAGGGGAGAGCTCAGGGGTCAAGTAACTATTTTACTTAAGCCACATGTAGTAATAATAATAATAATGATGGCATTTATTAAGCACTTTCTATGCGCATTGCACTGGTCTAAGCGCTGGGGAGGTTACGAGGTGATCAGATTGTCCCACGGGGGGCTCACAGTCTTAATCCCCATTTTCTAGATGAGGTAACTGAGGCACAAAGAAGTTGAGTGACTTGCCCAAAGTCACACAGCTGACAAGTGGTGGAGCTGGATTTGAACCCATGACCTCTGACTCTAAAGCCCGGGCTCTTTCCACTGAGCTACGCTGCACTCAATGAATATCACTGAATGATTGAATCACAGAAGCGAACTTCTAGTTCCAGTTAATGCCCATAATCATGGTTAAGATTGAATGATCAAACATCCCTCACTTTCTCTCTAGTAAACCATTGGTTCCCTGTGGTTGCTATATGCTATTTATATTGTAAAAGCACCACTTCATGTTTACACTTACATTTCCTAAATGTAGAATACATAAGCTCTGTTCATAATAGCTTAACACAACCACTTTTCTCTTTTTTATCTGAGATATTTACTGAAAGGTTTTCCCGTTTGAAATCCATCTTGCCCCTCAAAACCCTTGACAAGCAGAAAACAACTCTTCAGGGAATACAATTTGCCACCTCATGCCCCATCAGAATTCTTTCAGTTTATTAAGTAAATTGTCACCAATACAATTGATTGGTTCTGGCATGTAAAAAGCCCTTCTAAGCACTTACTGTTCATGATTTTAGCATTTCGCCTGTCAGCTCAGCTACCTCTGTCTCTTCTGAAGAAAGGTCAATTTTTACATTTTACACCCTTGGTTCTACATTCTAAAGAAAAATTGTGTGGGGAAAATGTGGAAAACAAACCAAATATGCAAAGATGAAATGAAGTTTTACACCACTGTAAGCCCCAAAATAGTGAAAATCCTTCTTTCAGGGGGAACTTCTAGCTGAAAATTCACCATTCACCTTCACACTATGAACTCTCAAATGGATAGTGGTTATGGATAGTGGATAGTGGATAGTGCTAAGTGATTATGGCTCTTTTCAACCCCTCTCAAAATCCTGGACAATGCATCCTGGCAGAACCTGTTAATTTGTGGTTAAATGTCTTATTCACTCTTCACCCATCACTGCTACATCTTTTCTCTTCTCTGAAGTTGAGCCTCAGTGACAATTGGATTAATTTGTAACTTTGTAATCAATTTGCTTTTCACATTTGGAATAGTGGAGCGTCTCCAAGAGCTGTGACCCACAGAAGTTCATTTTACTTTCGTTCTGGGGGTCTGACTGTGAAGAGTGAGTGAGGGAAGGAAGAGAATATTCCAGCATGAGTGTCATCAATTCAGCCGTCCATCTATTATTTAAGGAGTGCTTATTCTGGGCAGAGCACTGTACTAAGCACTTGGAAGAGAGCTTAGAACAGTGTTTGACACAGAGTAAGCGCTTAACAAATGCCACTGAAAACAATAGAGTAGAAAGACCCCTGCCATCAAAGACTTGACAATCTAGCAGGGATTGTAATGTATTTTAAGGGATAATGAGTATGTAAGAACCGAGACGGTATTTTGGAGATAATGTCTCTGGAATTGGAATATCGGCAGAGCTTAGAAGTTGTGGGGAGTGGTCTGTGTCTACAAATCACAGTAGAGTGTCCTAGTGGAAAATAAATACATGGACTTGGGAGCCATAGGTTGTGGCTTCTAGTCCTACCTCCACCACATGTCTTAAACGTGACCTCGGGCAAGTCACTTAACTTCTCTGAGACTCAGTTACCTCATCTGTAAAATGGGAATTAAGTCTCTGAACCCTATGCAAGAAAAGGAATATGTACAACTTGGCTATCCATGGTTAATACAGTTCGTGGCACATAGTAAGAGCTTAACAAATACAAAAAAAAAAAAAATTCATTCCTTACCCAAATCATTGGGAAACCCAATTCCTCTACGTATGTAGTACACCTCTTCATTTCGTACTATTTAACTCCTCACATCTCAGAACCCCCAGGTCTACAGACTCCTGCCAATTGACTGGTCCACCAGATGACGACTTTATCCAGAACACCAAAGCCAAGATCTGTCCTCCCATGGGGTACCTTTTATGGTATTTTTTAAGCGCCTACAAAACAGAATGGCTCAGCGGAAAGAGCACGGTCTGTAGAGTCAGAGGTCATGGGTTCAAATCCTGGCTCAGCCAACTGTCAGCTGTGTGACTTTGGGCAAGTCACTTCACTTCTCTGGGACTCGGTTACCTCATCTGTAAAATGGGAATTAAAACTGTGAACCCCCTGTGGGACAACCTGATCACCTTGTAACAATAATAATAATAATAATGATGGCATTTATTAAGCACTTACTATGTGCAAAGCACTGTTCTAAGTGCTTGTAATCTCCCCAGTGCATAGAACAGTGCTTTGCATATAGTAAGCACTTAACAAATACCATTATTATTATTATTATTACTATTATTGTTATCATTATTATTACCAGGCACTGTACTAAACACTGGGGTAGATGCAAGCTAATCAGGTTGGAGACAGTCCCTGATCCACATGGGGCTCACTGCCTTAAACCCCATTTTAGAGATTAGGTAACTGAGGCACCGAGAAGTAAAGTGACTTACCCAAGGTCACACAGCAGACAAGAGGTGGAGTCAAGATTAAAGCCCAGGTCCTTCTGATTCCCAGGTCCGGGCTCGATCTGCGAGGCCATACTGTGTGTCAGAATCAAAGGTTTCATGCTTCCTCTGGAGAAAGTTCCAGGAATGTGTTGCTACAAAATAGTAACACTCCTCAACCAGCATGTGTAGCTCCATTCTGCCCAATTTTCTTTTATTTTCCTCTTTTTTGCGTGGGAACTAAGGTTTGGAAATAGTTATAGCTGAAGAGTAGTGGTATTTGCTGAGCATTGTAATAAGCATCTGAAGAAGAACACGATCTCTGACCAAAACATAATTTAACCAGTCACTCAAGAACAAAATGTCAATAAGGTCGGAGCCACCTCACATTCAATCAATCAGTGGGATTTACTGAGCACTTACTGTGTGAAAATTTGTACTTCCCAAGCGCTTAGTACAGTGCTTAGTACAGTAAGCACTCAATAAATACGATTGAATGAACAAAGAGCACTGTGCTTGGGAGAGGACAGTATAACCAAGTAGGGAGACATCTTTGCCTCATGGATAATCCCCTTTGCCATTTGGAGAGCAGAATTTTGGATGAAAGGTTTTTTCTTGAGGACACTTTCACGGGTCGTTAACTTTGTTTTCAAAATCACTCTGATTTTATACTGGTTTCTTTCTGACCTGATGACATTGAAATAATTGCTCTGTTAAATAATAGTGTGAAATTAAAGGACTCACTATGCACCAAACTAATGACCTAAAAAGAACTCTTTCTCCATGTGGATAAAAGTAAAATAAAAATCAAAAATAGATTGCACATCCTCTCAAGGAAACAAAGGCAGAGAAGAAAAGCTATGGGAAATGTTATGCTATTAGCTCAAACTGAGTGTCATTAAGAGTCAGTATCAGTACTATAATTATTGGTATTTTGGTGATTGAATAGACTATAGAATAGTTCCTCTCTATGGACCAAATCTTCTATTCCTTTATGTTCTTCAGCCTTCAGAGTCACATGTTCTTTTGCCTCAGAGTGATTTGGCTGTAACATCTCTCTGTGGATTTCCTCTCCATCTTTGTCATTTTTGTATACACTCTTCTTCATTACTTTCAATTCTTTGAAGGGCAGAGCATGGCAGCCACCTGAGCCCAAGCCTTTGATGGATTGTTTTCCGTAGACTCTCAGAATCCTTTGAGTTTGCGAGGACCCATAGGGTCACCTAGTTATCCCCGCGCATATGATGTTTTCATCACATTATTGCAAAAATCATTCCTAACTCAGAGGACTCTAATCCAGTTCACAATGTCCCCGTTCCCTGACAATCTATGTCAGTGATTGCCTGGAGTCATTCAACTGGATAGTCTGGTGTGTCTCTGTTTCTTTACTTCACCTACTTTAAGCAGATCGCTTTTGCATAAACTCCCCACCTTAACCAGAAAATGTCCATCTGGGTTTGGAAACCCCCTTCTCCTAGGTGACAGGTTTCCTTCTATTTCCCCAGATTTCCTTTCCCATAACCATAATACCCATTTATCTTCATTTTCTTTGTAAAGGATATTGTGTTTCCTTAACCTTTTGATATTTCTTTTGATCTTTTTTTTTTTAACGTGACTTCATATCACCATGAACAAATGATACAAAGAGAGCATGGGAACATGGGAAAGATGAGAAGATGCTTTGAAATTAAAACAGGAAATACAAAATTTACTTTATATTTATATATGAAAATACACATACACACATCCAAATATTTCTATTACTGAGGTAATGGCATACAGCAAGTCATCTTCAGCCTACATATGGCAATTGAAAAAGAGTTGAAAACATAGTCAGACCCTAAAAATAATGTCCCAAAAGAGCAAAAGAAACCCAGAGTGACAAGAGAACTAGAAAAGAATGCAGAAGAAATGCTGGTTGTCTCTTTGAAGATCTGGAACAAAGTCAGTGAAAATGGAGAATTTGGGGAAGGCAGAAAGAGGCTTGTAAACAAGCAGTGGTGTTGTGAGAAGATGCAGATTATTGAGAAAGTGTTCATAATGAAATGAAAGGTAGAGGCAAGGTCTGCATGGAGAGCACATGAAAGGAAAATGATAAAAGTGTGGAAAGTCTTAAGGTGAAAGGGAAAAAGCTGACATTTGACAGAGTGAAATTACAGAAACTAGCTTATGGATTTCAGGTTGAGGAAATGATGAGATTAAAGCAGCAGGTGGAAGATGATTTTGATATTGATATTCCAGACACATCAGGGGGAAGAAATGATTTATAGGAACACCAGAGGCCAAAATGGCAACCTGATGTTTTCCGTTGTTAGAAAAGTTGAGTTCTAAATAAAGGTCACATTCAGGGGACTCAACCTGAAAGAGGTTAGAAAACAGACAGTGACAATGAAACAAGGATCACATTTTGCATATTGGGTCATTAAGGAATAAAGCCGGAGGGTGATTTTCTTCAGAAGAACAGGAAGATTGTGTCTGGAGTGAGTCTGTGTGCAGTAATTGGAGATGTCCTAGTTAGAGGAGAGGTGGAAGTGAAGAGTTTTAGATGGTAGAAAGAGACAAAGCAGCGTAGAGCTGATTTTTTTTTATGGTGTTTGTTAAGCGCTTACTGAGTGCCAGACACTATACTAAGTTCTAGGGTAGATACGAGCTAATCAGTTTGGGCACAGTCGATGTCCCACTTGTGGGGCTCACAGTCTTCATCCCCATTTTACAGATGAAGTGAGGCCCAGAGAAGTGAAGTGACTTCCCCAAGGTCACCCGGCAGACAAGTGGTGAAGCTGGGATTAGAACTCAGGTCCTCTGACTCCCAAGCTTGTGCGTTTTCCACTAGGCCATGCTGCTTCCCTAAAAAGGCCTTTAGAATTCACTTCTTAAAAGAAACTACAGATCTTTGGATGTGTTGTGGAAAGAGCCCGGGCTTTGGAGTCAGAGACCATGGGTTCAAATCCCGGCTCTGCCACTTGTCAGCTGTGTGACTTTGGGCAAGTCACTTCACTTTTCTGTGCCTCAGTTTCCTCATCTGTAAAATGGGGATGAAGCCTGTGAGCCCCTCGTGGGACAACCTGATTACCTTGTATCTACCCCAGCGCTTAGAACAGTGCTTTTTTACTGCATCAGCCTTCTCTCTGATCTCTCATCCTCGTGTCTCTCTCCACTTCAATCCATACTTCATGCTGCTGCCCGGATTATCTTTGTCCAGAAACGCTCTGGGCATATCACTCCCCTCCTCAAAAATCTCCAGTGGCTACCAATCAATCTGCACATCAGGCAGAAACTCCTCACCCTGGGCTTCAAGGCTGTCCATCCCCTGGCCCCTTCCTACCTCACCTCCCTTCTCTCCTTCTGCAGCCCACCCCGCACCCTCCGCTCCTCTGCCGCTAATCTCCTCACCGTACCTCGTTCTCGCCTGTCCCACCATCGACCCCCGGCCCACGTCATCCCCCGGGCTTGGAATGCCCTCCCTCTGCCCATCCGCCAAGCTAGCTCTCTTCCTCCCTTCAGGGCCCTATTGAGAGCTCACCTCCTCCAGGAGGCCTTCCCACACTCAGCCCCTTCCTTCCTCTCCCCCTCGCCCCCCTCTCCATCCCCCCCATTTTACCTCCTTCCCTTCCCCACAGCACCTGTATATATGTATATATGTTTGTACATATTTATTACTCTATTTATTTATTTATTTATTTATTTTACTTGTACATATCTATTCTATTTATTTTATTTTGTTAGTATGTTTGGTTTTGTTCTCTGTCTCCCCCTTTCAGACTGTGAGCCCACTGTTGGGTAGGGACTGTCTCTATACGTTGCCAATTTGTACTTCCCAAGCGCTTAGTACAGTGCTCTGCACATAGTAAGCGCTCAATAAATACGATTGATGATGATGATGATGATGATGAACAATGTTAATTCTGGGCCCAACTCTCTGTCCTCCCAAAGAATAGAGAACTGGAGCCAGGTCACAGAAGTATGAGTGCTAACAATGAAATGTTTAATATACAAACAAGCATGCGCTCATATGAATACATCAATCAGTGGTCCTTACTGAATGCTTATTATGTGCAGAGCACTGGATTAAGTGTTTGGTAAAATATCCATTCATTCGATCGTATTTATTGAGTGTTATTGTGTGCAAAGCACTGTACTAAGCACTTGGGAGAGTACAATATAACAAGAAGCAGACACATTCCCTGCCCACAATGAGTTTATAGTCTAGCGAGGAAGACAGACATTAATATGATAATGGCATTTGTTAAGCGCTAACTACGTGCAAAGCACTGTTCTAAGCATTGGGGAGGATACAAGGTGATCGGATTGTCCCACGTAGGGCTCACAGTCTTCATCCCCATTTTACAGATGAGGTAACTGAGGCCCAGAGAAGTGAAGTGACTTGCCCAAAGTCACACAGCTGACAGTTGGCGGAGCCGGGATTTGAACCCACGACCTCAGACTCCCATGCCCATGCTCTTTCCATTGAGCCATGCTGCTTCTCTAATGCATAAATACTATAAATAAATAACTAAATTTCAAAATGCAATAGAACAGACACATTCCCTGACCAACGAGAATTTAGAGTCTAGAGGGTGAAACAAACGTTAATATAAATAAATATAATGTAGCATTTATGGATGTGTACACATTGAGAATGGGGTGAATATCAAATGTCCAAAAGTCACAGTGTGTAGATGAAGGAGAAGGGAGAGAGAGCCAGGGAAAAGAGGTCTTAATTGGGGAAGCTTACTCAATTTAACACAGGTGCTCTCTCTGTGTCTGTCTCACGCAATAATTGTTGAAGGACACACTGGTACTCCACACTGCTATGGAATACATGACACAAAAACACAACCACCTTCTTTACTTATCTTGGCCTTGTTGATGGCTGGGAAATTATTAAGTGATGCCATTTTTCAAGCAGCTAATCAATGCCATTGGTTGAGTGCATACTGTGTGCAGAGCACTATAATCTGCAATTTTATTTATTTATATAATAATGATGATGATGATGGCATTTATTAAGCGCTTACTATGTGCAACACACTGTTCTAAGCACTGGGGAGGTTACAAGGTGATCAGGTTGTCCCACGGGGGGCTCACAATCATAATCCCCATTTTACAGATGAGGTAACTGAGGCACAGAGAAGTTAAGTGACTTTCCCAAAGTCACCCAGCTGACAATTGGCGGAGCCGGGATTTGGACCCATGAACTCTGACTCTAAAGCCCGTGCTCTTTCCACTGAGTCAGGCTGCTTCTCCAATATATCAGTGTCAGTCTCCCCCTCTAGATTGTAAGCTCATCTTGGGCAGGGAATGTGTCTGCTCATTGTTATATTGTACTCTCCCAAGTGCCTGTTGTTTGGAAGGAAGTGCTCAATAATTACGATTGCATGAATTCATAAATGAATAATAAGTGGTTAGGAGTTACTAGGCTCTCAGCATTTACAAATACAATAGACTTGGGAGACACCATCCCTGATGTCAAGGACATCTTGTCTTTTCTTATGCTGTTGAGTCATCTCCGACCCATAGTGACTCCATGGATTCATCTCTCCCAGAACCCCCCCACTTCCATCTGCAATCGTTCAGAGTGTTTTCCTGGTCAAATTCTGGAAGTGATTTACCACGGCCTCCTTCCGCGCGTCAACTTGAGTCTGCCCTTGACTCTTTCCCGTGCTGCCGCTGCCCAGCACAGGTGAGTTTTGACTTGTAGCAGGTTGCCTTCCGCTCGCTAGCCACTGGCCAAGCTAGGAATAATAATAATAATAATAATAATAATGGCATTTATTAAGCACTTACTATGTGCAGAGCACTGTTCTAAGCGCTGGGGGGGGATACAAGGTGATCAAGCTGTCCCATGTGGGGCTCACAGTCTTAATCCCCATTTTAGAGATGAGGGAACTGAGGCTCAGAGAAGTTAAGTGACTTGCCCAAGGTCACACAGCAGACATGTGGTGGAGTCGGTATTCGAACCCATGACCTCTGACTCCAAAGCCCGTGCTCTTTCCACTGAGCCACGCTGCTTCCCCAGCATAGGAATGGAATAGACAGGCTTCTGCTTGACCGTCCATCCCATAGCCAACGCTGGTAGAGTTCTAAAAACTCACCGGGTGCCATCCTGAGAGGAGCTGTCAAGGAATAGTAATATTAAAAATAATAAAAATGGTATTTATTAAGTGCTTACTATGTGCAAAGCCCTTGGGAGAATACAATATAACAATAGGCAAACACATTCCCTGCCCACAATGAGTTTATAGTCTAGCGAGGGAGACATACATTAATATGATAATGGCATTTGTTAAGCGCTATGTGCAAAGCACTGTTCTAAGCGTTGGGGGGGATACAAAGTGATCAGCTTGTCCCACGTGGGGCTCACAGTCTTAATCCCCCTTTTACAGATGAGGTAACTGAGGCACAGAGATGTTAAGTGGCTTGCCCAAAGTCACACAGCTGACAGTTGGCAGAGCCAGGATTTGAACCCATGACCTCTGATTCCCAAGCCCCCCCCCCACCCCCAAGTTGGGGGATATTGAATACCCTCCCTTATAAGCTCTATTTAAAGTGTTCTGTTGTTTAGCCAGTCAATCATTATATACTGAGTGTTTATGGTGTACAGAGCACTGTAATGAGTGCTTCAGATTCTGTAAAGAGCATCTCTGCTCCCATTCATTCATTCATTTAGTCGTATTTATTGAGTGCTTACTGTGTGCAGAACACTGGACTAAGCGCTTGGGAAGTACAAGTCGACAACATATAGAGACGGTCCCTACCCAACAGCGGGCTCACGGTCTAGGAGGGGGAGACAGACAACAAAACAAAACATGTAGACAGGTGTCAAAATAGTCAGAACAAATAGAATTATAGCTATAATAGAATTATAGCTCTCAATGAGTTTGTCTCCTAGTTGAGGAGACAGACATTGAAATACATTACAGGTGGGACAGGTCAATACTTAGTATTCATGGTATTCATTCATTTATTCATTCATTCAATCGTATTTATTGAGCGCTTACTGTGTGCAGAGCACTGTACTAAGCGCTTAGGAAAGTACAATTCGGCAACAGAGACAATCCCTACCCAACAACGGGCTCACAGTCGAGAAATACTATCTGATCTCCCCATCCTTGCTTTAAATGTCTTTATGCATCAACATCATCATTTTAGACATAAAATAAAGTTGGACAGTCTGTGTTCCAATGGAGTTTACAGTGTATGTAGGAGGAAGTAGGATTTCGTTCATTCAATCATATTTATTCATTTCATTCATTCATTCAATTGTATTTATTGAGCACTTACTGTGTGCAGAGGACTGCACTAAGCGCTTGGGAAGTACAAGTTGGCAACATATAGAGACAGTCCCTACCCAACAGTGGGCTCACAGTCTAGAAGAGTGTTTACTATGTGCAGAGTACAATTTTAAGCACTTGAGAGAGTACAATGCAACAAAAAACAACGAGCTTACAATCTAGAAGCTTTAATCCCCATTATACAGATGAGAAAAATGAGGCACAGAGAAGTGAAGTGACTTTGTCAAGTCACACAGCAGGTAAATGGCAGAGCAGGGATTTGAACCCAGGGATTCTGACTCGCTAACTTGTGGTCTTTTTAATAGTCCATGCTGCTTCTCTAATATATTATAACATCTGGTGGAGTGGCTAGAGCACGGGTCTGGGATTCAGAAGGTCATGGGTTCGAATCCCGACTCTGTCACTTGTTTGCTGTGTGACCATGGGCAAGTCACTTCACTTCTCTGTGCCTCAGTTACCTCTTCTGTAAAATGGGATTTGGGATTGTGAGCCCCATGTGGGTCAGAGTCTGTGTACAACCCCATTAGCTTTTATGACCCCAGCGCTTAGTACAGGAAAGCACCGTGATACAGTGGAAAGAGCCCGGGCTTGGAAGTCAGAGGTCATGGGTTCAAATCCCGGCTCTGCCAATTGTCAGCTGTGTGACTTCACTTCTCTGGGCCTCAGTTCCCTCATCTGTAAAATAGGGATGAAGACTGTGAGCCCCCCATGGGACAACCTGATCACCTTGTAACCTCCCCAGTGCTTAGAACAGTGCTTGGCATGTAGTAAGTGCTTAATAAATGCCATTATTATTATTATTACAGTGCCTGGTGCACAAAAAACACTTAATACCATTTTTATTATTATTATTATTAAAATGTTTAAAACAAGGAACTTCAAACGTGTTCCAATTCTGTTATATTTTACTCTCCCAAGGGCTTAATATAGTGCTCTGCACACAGTAGGTACTCAATAAATATCATTGATTGTTTGAGACTGGCAGTTAGACTATTTCAAAATGTAAACACTGATCTGAACTGGAACGATTCAGCTGCTAAAGGAGATCCAGCAGGTCTTTTTAAATCTTAGGTGACGAAGTGTGAAAAGAGCACTCACAAAAATGGAGGAATGCAAAAAGTCTTGCTTTTGTTGAAAGAAATCTTTGTCAAGATTCAATTGTACCCAGGAGGGTGGAAGTCACAGCAGGGGCAGAGAGAAACTATTAGTTAAAAAGAAAAATGTTCGCCTATTCTGTGTAGCATGTGCTAGTTTCATGAAAAGGGTATTATGCGCCAATGGAACAACTCATTGCACCAAACCTTGACTTCATTGGTAAAGCTCAGACCAACAGCAGTCATGAATTAAAGCATTTAAAGGAACACGGTTGGCGTAGAGCTTGTAAAAGCTCAACAATTCCTCTACTCCTAAAATCCCATTTTCTGTAATGCTCTTTTTGAAATTTTATATCTTTAACGCATTCCCATAAAACGCTTTCATGGCTGTGTTCGATTAAATGTAGAAAATTACATTTCGGGAATTATTGGTAAAAGCAGAGACAGGTGGCAACCGGGCAAATGAATACCTCTAGAAATGAAGGGGGAAAAATCAGAAAGTTTATTCATCTGAATATTCACCAGGTAGACGAATTGTTTAAACGATTAACTGCTGTCCGTTTTCCCTCCTGTAACTTTCCCCACCTGTACCTGTGTCGGATGAAACTTTAACTGACTGTTCTGTGGGTAATGCAAAATATTCACTTCCAATTCCAATTTAGGGTATTTGTTTCTCTGAATTTTAATGGAGAGTGCTTTGAACAAATAGGGCCCACAACCATAGCAGTTGATTTCCTCTCCTATTTTGTGGGCTAGGATCATGACTATGGTTTCCCCAGCATTAGGTGTAGTGCATTTCACCCAGCAGGTGCTCAAGAAATACTATTACTGCTACTTCTGATAATAATAATAATAATAATAATAATAATAATAATAATAATAATGGCATTTATTAAATGCTTACACTGTTCTAAGTACTGGGGAGGTTACAAGGTGATCAGGTTGTCCCACATGGGGCTCACAGTCTTCATCTCCATTTTACAGATGAGTTAACTGAGGCCCAGAGAAGTAAAGTGACTTGCCCAAAGTCACACAGCTGACAAGTGGCAGAGGCGGAATTTGAACCCATGACCTCTGACTCCAAAGCCCAGGCTCTTTCCACTGAGCCACGCTGCTTCTTCTAGATGATGAGCCCATTGTTGCGTAGGGACTATCTCTATAGGTTGCCGATTTGTACTTCCCAAGTGCTTAGTACAGTGCTCTGCCTAAAGTAGGCACTCAATAAATACGATTGAATGAATGAATACTGTGATTCTCGCTCTTGCCATCCCCACAATTTACGTACTACCTGACGCCAATATCCCAACTCAGTCATTCACCTCTTTCTCTTCTAATTTATTTATCCATTCATTCTATCGTATTTATTAAGTGCTTACTGTGTGCAGAGCTGTGTGTCTGGTTGTCTGCCTCCTCCTTCTAGACTGTGAGCCCATTGTTGGGTAGGGATTGTCTCTATCTGTTGGCAAATTGTACTTTCCAAGTGCTTAGTACAGTGCTCTGCACACAGTAAGTGCTCAATAAATACGATTGAATGAATGAATGAATTGGGACAGTATGATATAACAATAAAGAGACACATTCCCCACCCACAAGAAGCAGCAGTGCTCTGCACATAGTAAGCGCTTAACAAATGCCATTATTATTATTATTATTATTGTTATTATTATTATTAGTGGAAAGAGCACAGGCTTGGGAGTCATAGGTTGTGGGTTCGAATTCTGACTCGCCACTTGTCAGATGTGTGACTTTGGGCAAATCACTTAATTAATTAACTCAATCCTATTTATTGAGCGCTTACTGTGTGCAGAGCATTGTACTAATGCTTGGGAAGTACAAATCGGCAACATATAGAGACGGTCCCTACCCAACCATGGGCTCACAGTCTAGAAGGGGGAGACAGACAACAAAACAAAACAAAACATGTATACAGGTGTCAAAACCATCAGAACAAATGGAATTATGGCTATATACATGTCATTAATAAAATAAATAGAGTAATAAATATGTACAAATATACACAACTGCTTTGGGGAGGGGAAGGAGCAGGGTCTGGGGGGACTTTTCTGTGCCTCAGTTACCTTGTCTGTAAAATGGGGATTAAGACTGTAAGCCCCACATGGGACAGCGTGATTACCTTGTATCTACCCCAGAGCTTAGAACAGTGCTTGGCACATAGTAAGCGCTTAATAAATTTCATTATTATTATTATTAATAATATATAATATATAACGTCAGAGCCTTCGATAGTTGTCCGACCCTTTGAAAGCTCAGCTGGTAGAATGGAGGAGTGTAGTGATGTATCCTTAGACATCCTTAGGTCGCTGGTTTGATTCTGGCTCTTATTTTTGAGAAGCGGCATGGCTCAGTGGAAAGATCCCGGGCTTGGGAGTCAGAGGTCATGAGTTTGATTCCCAGCTCCGCTACTTGTCAACCGTGTGACCTTGGGCAAGTCACTTCACTTCTCTGGTCCCCAGTTACCTCATCTGTAAAATGGGGATTGAGACTGTGAGTCCCACATGGGACAACCTGATCACCTTGTATCCCCCCCACAGTGCTTAAAACAGTGCTTTGCACATAGTAAGCACTTAACAGATACCATCAAAAAAAAATTACATTCTAGAGCGTTCTTTTTAAGGTCCTTTTTATTCCCCAGATGAGATTATCAATGATTTCTTCAACCCTGCTCCATATCTCGACTCACACCCTCATCACCTTCCAGACTGTGAGCCCACTGTTGGGTAGAGACCATCACTATATGTTGCCAACTTGTACTTCCCAAGCGCTTAGTACAGTGCTCTGCACACAGTAAGCGTTCAATAAATATGATTAATGAATGAATGAATCACCGTCGCTGAGCTCAAACCCGAATTCCTTCTGTCCGAGGGCATTTGGCTTAGGAGTAAGCTTAGAAGGTTTCTCCCTCCCACCCTCTTAGACTAGAAGAGGAGGTTTTGAAAATGAGAAGCAGAACATATTTACTACACCTGGTGAGTCTCTAATTACAACAGTAGAGATTCATCATTTACCCCCATTTGTCATTTTAATTAATTACTCCGGGTCTGACTAAGTCCCACTGCTAGGCTACTGGAGAATTCCCAGAGAGTTAGAAGGATTAAATATGGCCATGGGGCAGCAGAAATTTTTGAGGACCAGGATTTGTCCTAAATGCAGTTATTTTTAACCTTAGTGTTTTGGGGTTCGAAGTGCCCGGAGCAGCCAATCCAACTCTTTTCGCAAACATTTGGGCCTTCTATTATTTTTGATATCCGGAGGGGAGAGCTTATGGATGTGTGAAAATCACATTTTCTAATTCTACCCTCACCGGGTCACAATGCTTAAATTCTTCACTCAAATTAAAGGAGCGCAGTTGTAGCGGTGAGGCTTCAAGTGTTCCTTTTAGAGTGTGTCAAAGAATATCTCAGTCGACATCAAACTGACAGCAGGGAAGATTGCTTAATGATGTATTTTCATCACAAGTATTCCTATAGGCAGCTGAGTCTGTGTGTTCTAGTAGAAACAGCATGGGAATGGAAGTTAGGAGCCTTGGGTTCTAATTCATTCATTCAGTCGTATTTATTGAGTGCTTAGTGTCAGAGCACCATACTAGTGCTTGGGAAGTACAAATCGGCAACATATAGAGATGGACCCTACCCAACAGCTTCCCCTCTGCTGTGTGACCTTGGGAAAGTCCCTTGACTGCTCTGTGCCCAAGTTTCCTCATCTGTAAAATAGGGATTAAATACCTGCTGTCTCCTTAGTCCCTGCTGTATTGGAGGAACTTGTCTGTCGAGAAAAGAAGGAAACTAGAATGACCTAATGGAAATAATGATAATAATAGTATTTGTTAAACAGTCATTCACCCAATAATATTTATTGAGCACTTACTGACTTTAAAGCATTCCATCAGGTCTCACCCTTTCACTTATCCACTCTCTTCTCCCAGTACAACCCAGCTCGCAATCTCCGGTCCCCTCAAGCTAACGTACTCACTGAGCTATGTTTTCACCTCTCCTGCCTGCTGTTTTTTCCTCATGGTCTTCCTCTTTCAAATCTGCCAGACTCCAGGTGTTTCTCCATCTTCAAAGAACTTATTAAAAAATCCCACCTCCTCCAAGAAGCCTTCCTTAATTCCTTTTTTTTCCCTAGGTCATACGCTCATCTCCACACCACTTCCACACTTTTGGGCCACCGCCACCACGATTTACAATACTTGACTATCTCGTATTTCCCTGATTTCTGTATGGTCAAGTGCAGATGGCTAGATATGCTATTTAGTTATCAATTTTCTCTTTGTGCCCCTTGACATTTTGTATCTGTCCATAATTACAAGGGAGCTTTCACCAGCTCTTGCCTCTCAGTGATGCCTAGCTATGTTTCAGGGTTTGCTTCATTATGGCTTGGAAGTGTTAGTTTTTTAATTATTTTTTTCTTTTGTGTCCACTCCGTGTTTACTACAGTCACACTGCCTTAAACCAGTAGTTACCTATTCAAGTTTTGCTTCATTATGGCTTGGAATTTTTTTTTTCTTTTGTGTTCATTCTGTGCTTACTCAATCACGTTGCCTTAGAGCAGTAGTTACTTGGGCATCTTGCTGTCATCCATTCATCTTACAGGTTCCTCCCATTAAAGGTGTGTTAGGATAAGTTTGCACCCATGCTGATTTTTGCTACACATTTTATCAAGAGAGCAAGGTGTCACTGAGATGTCTGGGGGGGTGGGGAAAAGGACAATCAAAGAGGAGGATGAAAACCCAGCTAAAATCCATGGACTGATTAGTCACTGAAAGATTTAAGGAGGTGGCATGACTTAGTGGATAGAGAATAAGGCTAGGGAAATCAAGAGATTAAAATTCTGGTTCCCACTCTGCCATAGGTGCAGCAAGTCTCTTGAGCTTCTCTGACCCTCAGTCTCCTCATCTGTAAAATGGACATTGGATCCTCAATGGAATGAGCACGGGCTTGGGAGTCTGAGGTCATGGGTTCAAAACCCAGCTCCTCCGATTGTCAGCTGTGTGACTTTGGGCAAGTCACTTAACTTCTCTGTGCCTCAGTTACCTCATCTGTAAAATGGATATTGACTGTGAGCCCCAGTGGATTAACCTGAGCACCTTGTATCCTCCTCAGCTCTTAGAACAGTGCTTTGCACATAGTAAGTGCTTAACAAGTGTCATTATTATTATCATTATTATTATTATTATTATTATTATTATTATTATTATTATTATTATTATTGTGATTATCCCTGCTCTCTTTACTAATCAGATTAGGATTGTGATTACAGTAATACAATACAATAATTGTATTTATTAAGCTCTTACTATGTGTCAGGTACTGTTCTAAGTGCTGGGATAGATACCAGATAATCGGGTTAGACACTGTCCCTGTCCCACTTGAGGCTCAAAGTCTTAATCCCCATTTTACAAGATGAGGAAACTGAGGCCCAGAGAAGTGAAGTGACTTGCCCAAGCTCATACAGCAGACAAGTGTCAGAGTCAGGATTAGAACCTAGGTCCTTGTAACTACCGAGCCCATGCTCTAGCCACTAAGTCATGCTGCTTCTCTAGGCCAGCCTGCTCATATCCACCTCGGCATTTAGTACAGTGCTTAGCACACAGTAGTCTATTTATAAATGCCACACTAATTATCATTTCAGAATGCAGATTTTAATTGTAGCAAGAAGCATAGAACCCTTCTAGACTGTGAGCCCATTGTGGGCAGCGATTGTCTCTCTTTGTTGCTAAATTATACTTTCCAAGTACTTAGGATAGTGCTCTGCACACAGTGAGTGCTCAATAAATGTGAATGAATGGATGGATGAATGAACTAGGGAAAGATATACCTTTGCTGACTCATATTTTTATCATATTCATATATACATATAATGTGTATGTGCACATATTTATGCATGCTATGTTATTGCAAAGTAAAGTCAGTTTATATTGTATATTCATTTTCAACAATTTCATGAAATGAATTGAAACAAGATTCTCAATTCCTTGACCAGGTCAAGCAAAATGCCAACTATTGTTTCGGTTTATAAGCAATCCCATCCAGATATGACAAAAAAAAAAAGTTAGAATGTTCCACACTGCTTCTTTTGATGAAAGATAAATGTCCTCGGGGTTGAGGTGAATCTGCGACACTGGAGACAGGGAAATAGAAAAACCAAAACAGATATACGTCAAATGAAACACAGACCCTTAGGCTAAAATCATTTAAAATGGCGGACTGAAAGAAGTGGCAGCAATCCGAACCAAAACACTTCCCCCATGGAATCGAGGAGTTTTCTCTTTCAAAACTTCGACCAGAATCCACCAGGGTTGGAATCTTAGTTTGAAGGCAGAGTGCTGACAAAACATGTTTTCGAGTCAAGTTGCTACCTTTTGAAATAAAATTATACCTTTCTCCTCGGTAGTTCCCTTAGATGTTGTGAGGATTAAATATATGATACCTGAAAAGAACTTGGAGTTCCTTGGAGAAACACACAATAGAAATATCCGGCATTATTACTGTCATGAACATCTCTTACAGAACACCCCGCAATTTTTTTCCCCCTCCGGTATCTGATTTAAGTTTTATCCAATGTTCATACTATGGAGGCAACTCTCTTTTGGAAAAAAAAAGAGGCAACCACAAGGGGAGATACCTTCCTTTATGGCTTCAAGTTGCTGCAGATAATAATAATAATAATAATGATGGCATTTGTTAAGTACTTACTGTGTACTAAGCACTGTTCTAAGTGCTGGAGGGGGATACAAGGATGTCCCATGTGGGGCTCACTGTCTTAATCCCCATTTTACAGATGAGACAACTGAGGCGCAGAGAAGTGACTTGCCCAAGGTCACACAGCTGACAATTGATGGATCCTGGATTTGAACCCATAACCCCTGACTCCCAAGCCCTTGCTCTTTCCATTGAGCCATGCTGCTGGAGATCATACCCTCCCAAAGCCTGTTGACAAGTGTCACATTGACTTGGGTTTAAACGTGACTAGAGCAGAAAATCAGAGCAGGGATAGGGATCTCAGTGGCCTCTCCTAATGCAACTGGATTTGGCACTCCCTGGATTCCCCTAAGCGGATCCAAGCTTTGTCACTGGAGCATCATTAGGAATACAGCTACTACTGTATCTTCCACATCTGTAAAATGGAGATAAAATATCAGATCTCCTTTTTTATGGTATTTCTAAAGTGCTTACTATGTGTCAAAATGTGTTCAAAGTGCTCGGGTAGATATGATTTTGTTTAGATACAGTTCCCGTCCCTCATGGGGCTTACAGTTTAAAAAAGGAGGGAGAACAGGAGAACTGAGGCACAGAGAAGTTGAGTGACTTGCCTTAGATCACCCACAAAGCAACTGTCAGGGCCAGGACAGATAGACATTAATATATATAAAAAAATTTCTGATATGTACATAAGTCCTTGGGGGTTAGGGAAGAGGGAAGAACAGAGGGTGACGCAGGGTGACCTGGAGTATCAGAGTGAGAGAAGAGGAAAGCAGAGATTTAGTCAGGGCAGGCCTCCTGGAGGAGATGCACCTTCAGTAATAATAATAATGATAATGGTATTTGTTAAGTGCTTACTATGTGCCAAGCACTATTCTAAGTGCTCAGGTAGATACAAGGTAATCAGGTTGTCCCACGTGGGGCTCACAGTCTTAATCCCCATTTTACAGATGAGGTAACTGAGGCCCAGAGAAGTGAAGTGACTTGCCCAAGGTCACACAGCTGACAAGTGGTGGAGCTGGGATTAGAACCCACGACTTCTGACTCCCAAGCCCGGGCTCTTTCCACTAAGCCACGTTGCTTCTTGAAGGCTTTGAAGGTGGGGAGAGTAACTGTCTGTTGGATTTGAGGAGGGAGGTTGTTCAAAGCCAGAGGCAGGATGTGGGCGAGGTGTCGGTGGCGAGATAAGTGAAAACCAGTGAGAAGGTTTCATTAGAGCAGTGAAGTGGCTGAGTTGTAATAGGAGAGTAGCCAGGTGAGCTAGGAGCGGGTAAAGTGAGGAGTTTTTGTTTGTTGTGAAGGTGGATGGGCAACCATTGGAGTTGACATAATAATAACGATAACTCTTAAGCACTTACTACGTGCCAGACACCGTAGTACTGGGGTGGATCCAAGCAAATCGGGGTGGACACAGTCCCCGTTCCCCACCGGGCTCACAGTACCAATCCCCATTTTACAGATGAGGGAACTAAGGCCCAGAAAAGTGATTGCCTAAGTTCACACAGCAGACAAGCAGTGGAGCTGGGCTCAGAACCCATGACCTTCTGACTCTATCCGTTTCTAACTCAAGGAGGGACAGAGGTAGTCCTGAAAGCCTTAGAATAACATGTCTGGGGCCCCCAAAATAATAATAATGATGGCATTTGTTAGGCTCTTACTATGTGCAAAGCACTGTTCTAAATTCTGGGGAGGTTACAAGGTAATTAGGTTGTCCCACAGGGGGATCACAGTCTTAATCTCCATTTTACGGATGAGGGAACTGAGGCACAGAGAAGTTAAGTGACTTGCCCAAAGTCACACAGCTGACGATTGGCAGAGCTGGGATTTGAACCCATGACCTCTGACTCCAAAGCCCGGACTCTTTCCACTGAGCCATGCTGCTTCTCTAGCAAAATAGCAATGATAGATTGATTGCCGAGCTCCGAAGGATGGGGGGTGGTGGAGGAAGCACAGAACTGAACAGCTTCAGGGAGGGAGTGGAGAAGGAATTGCAAAATGAAATCAACTTCCTCCTCCTTAGCTCTGCTCTCTTGTTGTTAGGCCAGCGACCTGCCATTTCAACTGCCTATACAATTTAACATTGCCTAGGTCCGTCCTTTCCTCTCTATCCAAACCGCTACCCCATTAGTATAATATCTCATCCTATCCTGACTGGATTGCTGCATCAGCCTCCTTTCTGACCTCCCAACCTCCTGTTTCTCCCTGCTTCAGTCTACACTTCACTCTGTTGCCCGGATTATCTTTCTACAGAAATGCTCTGGGCATGTCACTCCCCTCCTCAAAAATCTCCAGTGGTTGTCCATCAACCTTTATATCAAGCCAAAACTCCTATCGGCTTCAAAGCTCTCCATCACCTGGCCCCCTCCTACCTCACCTCCCTTCTCTCCTTCTCCAGCCTAGCCCGCACCCTCCACTCCTCTGCCACTAACCTCCTCACTGTGCCTCGTTCTCTCCTGTCCGCTGTCAACACCGGCCCACATCCTTCCCCTGGTCTGGAATGCCCTCCCTCCACACATCCGCCAAACTAGCTCTCTTCCTCCCTTCAAAGCCCTACTGAGAGCTCACCTCCTCCAAGAGGCCTTCCCACACTGAGCCCCCTTTTCCTCTACTCCCCCTCCCCTCTCCCCATTGCCCGGGCTCTTTGCTCTAACCCCCTCCCTGCCTCACAGCACTTGTCTGTAAATGTACATATTTTTAATTCTATTTATTTGTATTAATGATGTCTATATATCTATAATTCTATTTATTTATTATGACCCTACTGATGCCTGTTTACTTGTTTTGATGTCTGTCTCCCATCTTCTAGATTGTGAGCGCACTGTTGCGAAGGATTGCCTCTATTTGTTGCTGAATTGTACTTCCCAAGCATTTAGTACAACACTCTGCACACAGTAAGCGCTCAATAAATACGATTGAATGAGTGAATGAATTTATGAGGAACAGATATAAAGGGGCCACTTACCTGATTATTTGGAAGGATTTAGCCCGATAAAAGGCTAGGAATGGGTCAGTCATTCATGGAACCATAGAAGCACTTTCAAACACTGGAAAAAGAATGAATTAACTGTATGTTTAATCAAATATACATATATATATATATATATATATATATATATATATATATATATGAAAAGCAGTATGGTCTAGTGGAAAGACCATGGGCCAGGGAGTACAGAAGACCTGGATTTTAATCCCATCTCCCCCAGTTGCTTGCTGTGTGACCTTGGGCAAATCATTTAAGTTCTATGTACCTCAGCTTCCTCAGCTGCAAAATGGGGATTCAATCCTCCTCCGTCCTACTGATTTGGTGAGCCCCTGGTAGGACGGGGACCGTTTCCAACCAGATAAACCTGTATCTATCCCTGCAGTTAGAATTAGGCTTGACATAGAATAAGCACTTAACAAATACCCTAAAACAAGCACCAAACAAATCTTCACCAATTGCTTGCTGTGTGACCTTGGGCAAATCATTTAAGTTCTATGTGCCTCAGCTTCCTCAGTTGCAAAATGGGGATTCAATCCTCCTCCTTCCTACTTATGAGTTTACTTCCTACTTGTGAGCCCCTGGTGGGACAGGGACTGTGTCCAACCTGACAAACCTTGACATAGAATAAGTGCTTAACAAATACCCTAAAACAAACACCAAACAAATCTCCACCAATTGCTTGCTGTGTGACTTTGGGCAAATCAATTAAGTTCTATGTGCCTCAGTTTCCTCAGCTGCAAAATGGGGATTCAATCCTCCTCCTTCCTACTTATGAGTTTACTTCCTACTTGTGAGCCCCTGGTGGGACGGGGACTGTGTCCAACCTGATAAACCTTGACATAGAATAAGCACTTAACAAATACCCTAAAAGAAACACCAAACAAATCTCCACCAATTGCTTGCTGTGTGACCTTGGGCAAATCATTTAAGTTCTATGTGCCTCAGCTTCCTCAGTTGCGAAATGGGGATTCAATCCTCCTCCTTCCTACTTATATGGTGAGCCCCTGGTAGGATGGGGACCGTTTCCAACCAGATAAACCTGTATCTATCCCTGCACTTAGAATTAGACTTGACATAGAATAAGCGCTTAACAAATATCCTAAAAGAAACACCAAACAATATACTCAGCTTCTTTACCATTTAAGAAGGAAAGGGGATAAAAAGATATTGAGTGAAGCATCCAGGGCAGTTGAAATACGTGGGTCTTGTTTGAATATAGCCAACTGCCAAGAAACTAAGACATTCTGTCAACAAAGCCAGCTCATCACTGTCAGACTATCCATCTTATGTCAAGCGGATGACAAATGTCAAAATCAAACACCTATGAAGGTTTAATACTTTCTATACAGACAGGAATCCTTGGCTTACCTGCTGTACATATCCACAGGTAAATGAAGAGACCAAATATACTGCTTTCCCAACAATCCACCCTAGTCCTCTGAGCCAGAACTGTTCCGTTCTTTCAATCATTTGATCATATTTACTGAGTGCTTATTGTGAGCAGAGCATTGTACTAAGTGCTTGGGAAAGTACAATACAGCAATAAAGAGAGACAATCCCTGCCCACAACAAACTCACAGGCCCTCCTACTGTGTCCAACTTGATTATCGGTGTCTTCCCCAGCACGTAGTATAGAGTTTGTCGCATAGTAAGTGCTTAACAAATATTATTATTGGTATTATGACTGTTACTACTACTGTCATTACCTTGTCTTTGCAATCCACGCAAGCCCTGCAAAATTTCCTAGGCACCTCCATAATTCTGCTTAAGAAGTGGAAAGAACCCGGGCTTGGGAATCAGAGATCGCTGGGTTCAATTTCCAGCTCTGCCACTTGTCAGCTGTGTGACTTTGTACAAGTCACTTCACTTCTCTGTGCCACAGTTACCTCATCTGTAAAATGTGGATTAAGACAGTGAACCCCCCGCAGCATGGCTCATTGGAAAGAGCCCGGGCTCTGGAGTCAGAGGTCATGGGTTCAAATCCCGGCTCTGCCAATCATCAGCTGTGTGACTTTGGGCAAGTCACTTAACTTCTCTGGGCCTCAGTTACCTCATCTGTAAAGTGGGGATTAAGACTGTGAACCCCCCGTGGGACAACCTGATCACCTTGTAAACTCCCCAGTGCTTAGAACACTATGTGCTTTGCACATAGTAAGTGCTTAATGAATGCCATCATTATTATTATTATTACCCCAGGGCTTGGTACATAGTAAGCACTTAACAAATACTATTATTATTATTATTATTATTATTATTATTATCATTATTAATAATAATAATAAACTCCAGCTATGCTCCTTTTCCATCTTCATGTAGCAGGGAAAGTGTCTTATCAACTCTACTGTGTTGTAGTTTCCCAAGTGCTTAGTAGAGTGCTCTGCACATAATAACCAATCCATAAATGCCCCTGATTGATTGATTGATTAATTTACGGTGCACAGTTCTAAACATTTCAGTCTCTCCAGCGTTAGATATTTCTTCATCCCCAGATCATCTATAGAGATTTTCCAATTCCATTATGTCATTCCTGTTTCTAATTAGATGTCAACATTGTATTACCTGTGTTAATAATCATAGGTTCATTGCTTGATCTTTCTAGGCAACGAAGAAAAGGCACTCATTTTTATGCTTTATGAAAGACAACTTAAAACTGCATTTCTGCCTCAGTGAAACTGCCTAACATTTTATTCTCAACCAGTATTTACTGTGCTATCGACATCGATTTGCGCTAGTAGACCCCGATTTTCCAGCCTCTTATCTCCTTTCTTTAGAAGAGGAAACAAGCTGATTTTCCTCACCCAGAGCTCATTCCCTGATCAATTTCCCCAGTATTTACATGATTTCATAAAAGAAGAGATACTAGAAGCTCCTTGTAGATAGAGGACGTGTCTACCAACTCTGTTATAATGTACTCTCCCAAGCACTTAGTACATTGCTCTGCACGCAGTAAGTGCTCAATCAATACGATTGAATGCAAGAATGAATGAATGAAAGTGTTCTGCACACAGTAAGTGCTTAGTAAATTGATTGATTGGTAGAAGGAAGGTAGAGGTGGAAGGTGGAGAGGAAGGTGGAGAGAGGAAACTCAGAGAAGGATGGGGAGAAACTGGCTCTGTTAAGACTTCCCCATTTCCCGTAAACGACACCTTCCTTGGACTTTTTGGGGCCCCCCATTTATACTCTCACCTGTCCCAGACACTGGGACTATCACCAGGTCTGCCGTTCCTCAGCAAAATGTGCAGAGGAAGGGAGAGTGCTGTGACAGGATAGGAGCCTTTTTAGAGAAGCAGCGTTGCTCAGTGGAAAGAGCATGCGCTTTGGAGTCAGAGGTCATGGGTTCAAATCCCTGCTCTGCTGATTGTCAGCTGTGTGACTCTGGGCAAGTCACTTCACTTCTCTGCGCCTCAGTTCCCTCATCTGTAAAGTGGGGATTAAGACTGTGAGCCCCCCATGGGACAACCTGATCACCTTGTAATGTCCCCAGCATTTAGAACAGTGCTTTGCACATAGTAAGCACTTAGTAAATGCCAGTATTATTATTGTTATTAGAATCACCTGAGAAATGTCCAAGAGCTGAACAGCATCCTTGATGCACCAGTTTGTGACAGGGCCCGATTTGCATTATAATAATAATAATCACAATGGTATTTAATAATAATGATGGAATTTTCAAGTGCTTACTATGTGACAAGCACTGTTCATTCATTCATTCATTCAATCGTATTTATTGAGTGCTTACTGTGTACAGAGCACTGTACTAAGCACTTGGGAAGTACAAGTTGGCAACATATAGAGGTGGTCCTTACCCAACAACAGGCTCACAGTCTAGAAGGGTGAGACAGACAACAAAACAAAACATATTAACAAAATAAAATAAATAGAATAGTAAATATGTACAAGTAAAATAGAGTAATAAATCTTTACAAAGATATATACAGGTGCTGTGCGGAGGGGAAGGAGGTAGGGTGGGGGGGACAGGGAGAAGGAGAGGAATAAAGGGGCTCAGTCTGGGAAGGCCTCCTGGAAGAGATGAGCTCTGAAGGCTTTGTAAGGCTTTGAAAGGAGGAAGAGAGCTAGCTTGGCGGATGTGCAGAGGGAGGGCATTCCAGGCTCGGGGGATGACGTGGGCCGAGGGGCGATAGTGGGACATGCGAGAATGAGGCACAGTGAGGAGATTAGCGGCAGAGGAGTGGAGGGTGCGGGCTGGGCTGGAGAAGGAAAGAGGGGAGGTGAGGTAGAAGGGGGCGAGGTGATGGACAGCCTTGAAGCCAAGAGTGAGGAGGTTTTGCCTGATGCGTAGGTTGACTGGTAGCCACTGGAGATTTTTGAGGAGGGGAGTAACATGGACAGAGCATTTCTGCACAAAGATGATCCAGGCAGCGGCGTGAAGTATAGACTAAAGTGGGGAGAGACAGGAGGATGGGAGATCAGAGAGGAAGCTGATGCAGTAATCCAGTCGGGATAGGAAGAGAGATTGAACCAGCAGGGTAGCGGTTTGGATGGAGAGGAAAGGGCGGATCTTGGTGATGTTGCGGAGGTGAGACCGGCAGGTTTTGGTGATGGATTGGATGTGAGGAGTGAATGAGGGAGCGGAGTCGAGGATGACACTAAGGTCGCGGGCTTGTGAGACGGGAAGGATGGTAGTGCCATCTACAGTGATGGGAAAGTCAGGGAGAGGGCAAGGTTTGGGAGGGAAGATAAGGAGTTCAGTCTTGGACATATTGAGTTTTAGATGGCGGGCAGACATCCAGATGGAGATGTCTTGAAGGCAGAAGGAGATACGAGCCTCAAGGGAGGGAGAGAGAGCAGGGGCAGAGATGTAGATTTTGGTGTCATCATCGTAGAGATGATAGTTGAAGCTGTGAGAGCGAATGAGTTCACCGAGGGAGTGAGTGTAGATAGAGAACAGAAGGGGACCAAGAACTGACCTTTGAGGAACCCCTACAGTAAGGAGATGGGAGGGGGAGGAGGAGCCCGCAAAGGAGACTGAGAATGAACAGCTGGAGAGATGAGGAGAACCAGGAGAGGACAGAGTCTTTGAAGCCAAGTTTGGATAGCATGTTGAGGAGAAGGGGGTTGTCCACAGTGTCGAAGGCAGCTGAGAGGTCGAGGAGGATTAGGACAGAGTAGGAGCCGTTGGATCTGGCAAGCAGGAGGTCATTGGTGACCTTTGAGAGGGCAGTTTACATGGAATGTAGAGGACAGAAGCCAGATTGGAGGGGGTTGAGGAGTGAGTTGGCATTGAGGAATTCGAGGAAGCAGGTGTAGATGACTCGTTCAAGGAGTTTGGAAAGGAATGGTAGGAGGGAGATAGGGTGATAACTAGAAGGGGTGGTGGGGTCAAGAGAGGGTTTTTTTAGGATGGAGTAGATGTGGGCATGGAAGGCAAAGAAAATGATTGGTCTGAAGGCCAAACTTTACCATAAACAACGACATGCTGAGAAGATACAGATGAAGCACTGGGGTAGATACAAGGTAATCAGGTCATCCCACGTGGGGCTCACAGTCTTATTCCCCATTTTACAGATGAGGGAACTGAGGCACAGAGAAGTTAAGTGACTTGCCCAAGGTCACACAGCAGACAAGTGGTAGAGCAGGGATTAGAACCCATGACCTCTGACTCCCAAGCCCGCTTTTTCCTCTAAGCCACGTTTAGCGCTTACTATGTGTCAGGCATGTACTGTGGTGGATACAAGCAAATTGCATTAGACACAGTCCCTGTCCCACATAGGATTCAGTCTCAATCCCCATTTTACAAATGAGGGAACTGAGGCACAGAAAAGTGAAGTAAGAATAATAATAATTATGGTACTAATTCTGGTATTTGTTAAGTGCTTACTCTGTGCCAGGTACTGTACTATTCAATCAATCAATCAATCAATCAATTGTATTTATTGAGCGCTTACTATGTGCAGAGCACTGTACTAAGCGCTTGGGAAGTACAAATTGGCATCACATAGAGACAGTCCCTACCCAACAGTGGGCTCACAGTCTAAAAGGGGGAGACAGAGAACAGAACCAAACATACCAACAAAATAAAATAAGTAGGATAGAAATGTACAAGTAAAATAAATAAATAAATAAATAAATAAATAGAGTAATAAATATGTACAACCATATATACATATATACAGCTGCTGTGGGGAAGGGAAGGAGGTAAGACGGGGGGATGGAGAGGGGGACGAGGGGGAGAGGAAAGAAGGGGCTCAGTCTGGGAAGGCCTCCTGGAGGAGGTGAGCTCTCAGCAGGGCCTTGAAGGGAGGAAGAGAGCTAGCTTGGCGGATGGGCAGAGGGAGGGCATTCCAGGCCCGGGGGATGACGTGGGCCGGGGGTCGATGGCGGGACAGGTGAGAGCGAGGTACAGTGAGGAGATTAGTGGTGGAGGAGCGGAGGGTGCGGGCTGGGCAGTAGAAGGAGAGAAGGGAGGTGAGGTAGGAGGGGGCGAGGTGATGGATAGCCTTGAAGCCCAGGGTGAGGAGTTTCTGCCTGATGCGCAGATTGATCGGTAGCCATTGGAGGTTTTTGAGGAGGGGAGTAATATGTCCAGAGCGTTTCTGGACAAAGATAATCCGGGCAGCAGCATGAAGTATGGATTGAAGTGGAGAGAGACACGAGGATGGGAGATCAGAGAGAAGGCTAGTGCAGTAGTCCAGACGGGATAGGATGAGAGCTTGAATGAGCAGGGTAGCAGTTTGGATGGAGAGGAAAGGGCGGATCTTGGCAATGTTGCGGAGCTGAGACCGGCAGGTTTTGGTGACGGCTTGGATGTGAGGGGTGAATGAGAGAGCAGAGTCGAGGATGACACCAAGGTTGCGGGCTTGTGAGACGGGAAGGATGGTAGTGCCGTCAACAGAGATGGGAAAGTCAGGGAGAGGACAAGGTTTGGGAGGGAAGACAAGGAGCTCAGTCTTCGACATGTTGAGCTTTAGGTGGCGGGCGGACATCCAGATGGAGATGTCCTGAAGGCAGGAGGAGATGCGAGCCTGGAGGGAGGGGGAGAGAGCAGGGGCAGAGATGTAGATCTGGGTGTCATCAGCGTAGAGATGATAGTTGAAGCCGTGGGAGCGAATGAGGTCACCAAGGGAGTGAGTGTATATTGAGAACAGAAGGGGACCAAGCACTGAACCTTGGGGAACCCCCACTGTAAGAGGATGGGAGGGGGAGGAGGAGCCTGCAAAAGAGACTGAGAAAGAACGACCGGAGAGATAAGAGGAGAACCAGGAGAGGACGGAGTCTGTGAAGCCAAGGTCAGATAACGTGTGGAGGAGAAGGGGGTGGTCCACAGTGTCAAAGGCAGCTGAGAGGTCGAGGAGGATTAGGACAGAGTATGAGCCATTGGATTTGGCAAGCAGGAGGTCATTGGTGACCTTTGAGAGCGCAGTTTCCGTGGAATGAAGGGGACGGAAGCCAGACTGGAGGGGGTCGAGGAGAGAGTTGTTGTTGAGGAATTCTAGGCAGCGCGTGTAGACAACTCGTTCAAGGAGTTTGGAAAGGAATGGTAGGAGGGATATGGGACGATAACTAGAAGGTGAGGTGGATGAAAGGAAATTGAGTTGGATGCACTCCCTGTCCCACATGGGGCTTACAATCTTAATCACTTAGACGGGGGCAAGTCACTTCACAGCATGGCTTAGTGGCAAGAGCACAGGCTTGGGCATCAGAGGATATAGGTTCCTCTATAGACAAGTGGCGGAGCCGGGATTTGAACCCCTGAACTCCGACTCCTTCCCAAGCGCTTAGTACAGTGTTCTGCACACAGTAAGTGCTCAATAAATACGATTGATTGATTGATTTCCATTGAGCCACGCTGCTTCTCCCAAGCATGTGGTACTCTCCCAAGCGCCTGGTACAGTGCTATGCACATAGTCCCTGCTCCATAAATACCATTGATCAACTGATTAGGCGTTAAAAAGTGAGGCTCGTCATACCGTCTCAAAAGATTCTGCGCAAATAACGTTTCGCAGAGCAAACTGTGCCAACCTACCGTGGGACCCTGCAGGAAATTAACAAACTGTGATTCCCAAAGATATTGGCATATCTTTGAGACTAAGTTTATCAGGTCCTTTCTGCTTCACATTCCTCTGAAAAGGGCTTCTTTCTCTGGAGTGGTCATCCGCTCCAAACCCTAGTTTCTCTGGGGTTTTGCTAAACATCTGCTGCTGCTTAAAGAGGTGTTTTTACGTTCAGGAAATGGCCAGCTCTGCAGGACAACACATACCTCCTAGACAGCATGGCCTAGGGGCTAGAAGTCGGAAAGATCTGTGTTCTAGTTCTGGCTCCATCGCTTGTCGGCTGGATGACCTTGGGCAAGGCACTTCACTTCTCTGCACCTCAGTTACCTCACCTGTAAAAGGGGGATTAAGATTGTGAACCTCACGTAGGACAACCTGATTAACATGTGAAGAAGTGTGGCTCAGTGGAAAGAGCATGGGATTTGGAGTCAGATGTCATGGGTTCAAATCCTGGCTCCAGTTGTCAGCTGTGTGACTTTGGGCAAGTCACTTCTCTGTGCCTCAATTACCTCATCTGTAAAATGGGGATTAAGACTGTGAGCCCTCCGTGGGACAACCTGATCACCTTGTAACCTCCCCAGCGCTTAGAACAGTGCTTTGCACATAGTAAGCACTTAATAAATGCCATCATCATCATCATCATGTGTCTACCCTAGTGTTTAGGATAGTGCCTGGCACATAGTAAGTGCTTAACAAATACCATTAAAAAAAAGAATAAGATTGCAGTGTCACATAACTCCAAGTTAAGGAAAGTGTGATGATAGTGCACACACACACACACACTCAGGACACACACACACACACAGACACACAGACACACACACTCACCCAGGCACACACATTTGTTTATTTCAACACCACTGTATCCAAACAGGATCACATTTTCAGACTAATCCATTCATTCAATCATATTTATTGAGCTTTTACTGTGTGTAGAGAACTGTACTAAGCACTTGGAAAGTACAGTTCAGCAATAAAGAGACAATCCCTACCCACACCGCGCTTACATGTTCCCTATCTCCCCACCTGCGTTTTAACCAACATGCACTCTAGCAGGGCTGGGTGTATTTTTGGAGTTGAACGGGGTTGCATTTTCTGCATTTCATGATTTCTGGTAAGACCCCAGTGCCCCAGTCAGAAATACAAACCATTCTGGAGAGGACAGGGCTTCAACAGCATAGAGGAGATGACCTAGTCAATCAACTTGCCCTATTTTCCTTTGTAAGCGAGAATCAAAACTCACAGTAAAACTTGCAATCCCAGAAACAAAGCAATCGATCAATCACTTGTACTAATTGAGTGCATTCTGTGCACAGAGCATTGAACTAAGCACTTGGGAAAGTGTAATGCAATATAATTGGTAGATGCTCAAAAAGAGTTTCTAGTGACCTTACAGTCCAGAGTCAACATTCTACCACTAACCTAAACCATTAAAATTCTTGAATACCTAAGGTTATTTTTGATCAATTACATCAATACTAATCAGGAAATCCCCAAAAGAGCCTCCACTTCCCATTCCTGAACAAGCGCACATACATATTTCTGGGGAAAGCGAAACAAGAAACATACATCTTGGAATCCCTGATCTTAATTTAAATGTATAGTCAAATATTATGAGAACGATAGAAGTAATGTTTAATTTCCTATTCCACTGGAGATAGTCCAGGTCTAAATATCCTAATTAGCATCTGTAACTCCATTTGTAACCATCTATATTATACCCATTTGTACATTTGCAGATATATATGAGAGTTTGTTATTAGGCAGGCCTTCCTTTTTTTAGCACTCCCCAAATCTGAAATTTGGATAAAGGAAGAAATTAAATGAAACTTCAAGTTGGCTTATTATTCCAACCCACTGTGATGAAGTTTAGGACTGCGTATGAGATGCATGAAAAAATGTTACCTCTCCAGCAGGTGAGAATCTCTGACACAGTAAGGGTCCCGAGGGGGTCTGCTGAAACGGACACGTAAGAGAGTCGAACTTTCTAGCCACCTTAGCTCTTCCTGAGGAAACTCCTCGGAGATTCCTCAGCGTGGTACTTGAGGACACAAGGTCATGCGTGTGTGTGTGTCTCTGTTAAACCCACACTTTAAGGGCCCTGAGGAAGGGGAAGGGTTAAAGTGTGTTTGTGTGGAACATCACTGACATCCAGTGGATCACAGGGCTATCACAGGTGTGTAAAGTTTTATCCGGGACTCCAGCTTCCCAAACTACTACCGTCTGGAGAAATGAAGACAACTGAAAAGAACCTGCCCGCTAAAAGAAGTTTTAATAACAATGATAATAATTACGGTATTTGTTAAGCGCTCGCGATGTGCCATGCTCTGTACTAAGCCCGGGTGGATACAAGCAAATTGTGTTGGACACAATGCCTGTCCCGCGTGAGGGCTCACAGTCTCGATCCCCATTTGACAGATGAGTTAACTGAGGCACAGAGAAGTTGGAAGTGACTTGCCCAAGGTCATACAGCCAGAATGAGAATCCTATTTTCTCTCTGTCTCAAATGTCTCTCTCTTTTTCTCTCTCACCCTCTCCTCCACCTCTCTCTCTCTCTGTCTCTTCCTCTCTTTCGCTCTCACTCGTGAGGATGGTATGCCTGCATCTCTGGAGAATTCATTGAATTTTCCAGCAGTGCTCACACAAGCTACGATAGTGTCTCCATCACCACATCAACAGAATTTGAAGAAGAGCAACGAAGGGGGTCTGATGCTTTTACAAGGCGTTTCCCCCCAAAAGTGGTTCTTCCTTATTCAGGATGGCATATTCTCAGGTGATAGAAACAGATTGTTAGCCAGAGCTTTGCCAGGCTAATCAAACTAATCCACTGCATGATTGGTTGCAAAGCCAGAACTGAAGCTGGTAGGGAGTCTAGTCAAAAATTTCACCTTCGCTCAGTTGTCTGTCTCAGAAAAAATGGGATCCAAGGAGCTCGGGTAGTTGATTGGATCCACTTTGCAAGGTGGCAGGTGAGTGACCTTGCAGTGGATTGCAAGAGAAAATATTCCTACCAGCCGCACGTGTGAAGACACGATTTCGATTTCAGGTGGAGATGAGAGAATTCATTGACCTGCTTTTATTATTATAGGGTACAGGTTTAGTAGCATTAATTCACCCCTTGAACAAAGCAACAACGTAGAGAGCCTTTTCTCCTAGCAAAGTAGCTGAAAGTCATTGGCTTCACGAGAATGAAAATTGTGGTATTTATTGAGAATTTACTCAATCACTGGAGTAGATTGAAGAAAATCAGGCTCAAATGGAGCTCACAGTCTAAGTAGGAGGGAGAACAGGTATTGAATATCCATTTTACAGATGAGGGAACTTGTTGTCTCCAAGATGTAGGACTATCCTAATAGTAACAATGTTCATTATTATTATTATTCTCATTATGGTAGCTATTTAGCACTTACTGTGTGTCACTCACTGTTCTGAGCGCTGGGGTAGATACGGGGTAATCAGGTTGGACCCAGTCCCTGTCTCAAATGGGGCTCACAGTCTTAATCCCCATTTTACAGATGGGGGAATTTGGGTCCAGAGAAGTTAAGTGACTTACCCAAGGTCACACAGAAGACATGTGGCAGATGCGGGATTAGAACCCAGGTCCTTCTTGAATCCCAGGCCCGTGCTCCATCCACCATGCTACCCCACTGAACCAAGTTTTGAATTCCAACTAGAAGAGACCGTGAGTTCTCATGCATCTCTGAAGTTCTCGGTTCCAGGTCGTGGGCAAGATTCTCACCCATTTATTTATGACTTAGTGGCTAGAGCACAGGCCTGAGAGCCAGAAGGTCGTGAGTTCTAATCCCAACTCCACCACCGGTCTGTTGTGTAACATTGGGCAAGTCACTTCACTTCTCCGTGCCTCAGTTACCTAATTGATGCCTGATTGCTTGTTTTGCTGTCTGTCTTCCCCCTTCTAGACTGTGAGCTGTTTGTGGGCAGGGATTGCCTCTCTTAGTTTCTGAATTGTACTTTCCAAGTGCTTCGTACAGTGCTCTGCACACATTAAGCACTCAATAAATACTGTTGAATGAATGAATGAGAGGTCATGGGTTCTAATCCAGCCTCCACCACTTTTCTGCTGGATGGCCTTGGGCAAATCATTTCACATTATTAGAGAAGTAATGTGGCTCAGTGGAAAGAACCCGGGCTTTGGAGTCAGAAGTCATGGGTTCAAATCCTGGCCCCACCAACTGTCAGCTGTGTGACTTTGGGCAAGTCAGTTAACTTCTCTGTGCCTCAGTTACCTCATCTGTAAAATGGGGATTAAGACTGTGAGCCCCATGTGGGACAACCTGATCACCTTGTAACCTCCCCAGTGCTTAGTGCTTTGCACATAGTAAGCGCTTAATAAATGCCTTGATTATCATTATTACTATTATTTCTGGGCCTTAGTTTCCTCATCTGAGATTGAGACTGTGGGCCCCATGTGGGACAGGGTCTGTGTCCAACCCATTTGCTTGTATTCACCCCAGCGCTTAGTACGGTGTCTGGCAAATAGTAAGCACTTAACAAATACTATTATTATTATTATTATTATCATCATCATTATTATCATCATCATCCTGAACATTAATCTTAGTGCTTAGGAATAGCGTGGCTTATTGGAAAGAGCACGGGCTTGGGAGTCAGAGGTCGTGGATTCTAATCTCGGCTCTGCCACTTATCAGTTGTGTGACTTTGGGTAAGTCACTTAACTTCTCTGAGCCTCAGTTCTCTCATCTGCAAAATGGGGATTAAGACTGTGAGCCCCATGAAGGACAACCTGATTACCTTATATCTACCCCAGCACTTAGAACAGTGCTTGGCACATAGTAGGTGCTTAACAAATACTATTATTGTTATTATTCCTAACTTTCCTCCATATATCCCTATGGTAACCCATTATGGACATCTCATCCATCCACTGGCCAAATCTACTAGTATTTTCTGCCTACAAATTTCTACTGATCACTAATGTCATATGCTTATCATCAGCTGGTTGAAGAAGGCATTAGTTAAAGATGACCTACTGGAGGAGGGGACTTTTTAGGAGGGCTTTGAAGGAGGGAAGGGTTGGAGTCAATCCGAAACTGAGGAGGTCTAGTCAAGAGTGAATGGAAGATGGATGTCTAGAACCCTGGATATTCAACCAGAATTTCACAGCCAGATAGATAGTATTTAGCGACTACATATGTGCCAACCACTGAATTTAGCACTGGGGTAGAATATACATTCAAAAAACTGATTTCAGGGATAGACTTGTGGTCCTTTTGGTCAGAATTAGGACTTCAACCAGTGTGGTTTAGGGGATAGAGCATGGGCTTGGGAGTTAGAAGAATCAGGATTATAATCCCATCTTCACCATGTGTCTGCTGTGTGCCGTGGGCAAGATACGTCACTTCTCTGGGCCTCAGTTACCTCATCTGTCAAATGGGGATTAAGACTGCGAGCCCCATATGGGGCAGGGACTGTGTCCAAACTGATTACCTCGTACCTATCACAGTGCTTCGAAAAAGAACTTGGCACTTAAAAAGTACTATGATTCGTACTATTATTTTGGTTGTTATTATTATTGTTGTTGCTATTGTTATTACTCAACACAATCAATAGGACACAGTCCCTGTCCCACATGATGCTCAGAGTCTAAGAGGGAAAAACAGATATTTAATCCCCATTTTACAGGTAAGAAAGCTGAGGAACAGGTGGTTGAATGCCTTACATAGGTCTCTTGACCCAAGCTCTATATTCATTTTCTAATGTATTGTAGTCTCCCAAGAGTTTAGTACAGTTTTCTGCACACTGTAAGCGCTCAGTTAAAACAATTAAGCCATGCTGTGAATGAAAAATTATTGTTGTCAAAGAAATATTCCTAAGCCATGTTCCAAGAAGTAAAAATAAGTTAAAGACTTTAACATTTAGAGGGAGTATTAACCTGTAAAATTACATGCTTACTATGTGCCTATTCATATTAATTACTTCAGCCTATTAAAAACCACAGCTCAGAATGAATTTTATCTACATCAATCAGAAGAGCAGACTTTTTTTGGAAATTTACTTTATTTTTCTTGCCTGGGATTTTTTCAGATTTAGACTTTCCAAAGTTTTATGTCTGAATCAGAATAATATTAAAAAAATTTTTTTTTTTTAATTGATGCTTCAATATACCCATTCAGCCTTCAATTTTCATAAAAACAGATGCTGTAAGAACTGGAGAGCAATGATTTATTTTTAATACTTCCTGTTCAGATTTCTGACATGGTAAAGGAAAGCTAGCTGGAGACGCAAAGTTTCAGAAATTAAATTCAGCAACTTGGCTGCTGCTGCCAAGTTTATCAGCCGAGCAGTTCTTTAAATATTTCTTCTAATTCAATCAACCAATCGGTAGTAGTTATTGAGTGCTTACTCGGCACAGAGCACTTGGGAGAACACAATAGAATTTGTAGGCAAAATCCCTGCCCTCAGGAAGCTGACAGTCGAGAAGAGGTGACGGACCAATAGGGGGAAACAGCAGAATTTGAATAATTTTCAAATTATTTGAAGAATTTGAAGAGATAGGTCTCAGTCCACTAATATGTATGTGATGCAGATGTTCTGAAGTGGTAGTAGTTGGCAAGCGGGTGTGGAGATGAGATTTAATCCAGGAAAGGGATCTGGAGGAGATGGGATTTTAGACGGGCATTGAGGATGGAGAGCACTTTAGGAGCTTTGGTCAGAAGCCAATTCATTCATTAAATCATATTTATTGAGCACTTACTGTGTGCAGAGAACTGTACTACATGCTTGAGAGAGTAAAATACAACAATAAAGAGACATTCCCTGCCCGCAACGAGTTTACAGTCTAGACAGAGAGGAGACAAGTATTAATATAAATATAAATGAATTACAGATATGTATATAAGTGCTATGGGGATGGGATGGGGGAAGAACAAAGGGAGCAAGTCAGGGTGATGCAGAAGGGAGTGGGAGAATACGATTGATTGATTGACTGATTGAGAAGAGGAAAGGAGGGCTTGGTCAGGGAAGGCCTCTTGGAGGAGATGGGCCTTCAAGAAGACTTTGAAGGAGGGGAAGGTAATTGTCTGTCGGATTCCTCACTGAAGCCATTTCCCTGGCCTCCTGGCCTGCATAGTTGAGCTGAGGCTGAATTTGCTCCCGATCACCTCTGGCCCCATCTTACCTCCTTCCCTTCCCCACAGCACCTGTATATATGTATATATGGTTGTACATATTTATTACTCTATTTATTTATTTATTTATTTATTTATTTATTTATTTTACTTGTACATTTCTATCCTATTTATTTTATTTTGTTGGTATGTTTGGTTCTGTTCTCTGTCTCCCCCTTTTAGACTGTGAGCCCACTGTTGGGTAGGGACTGTCTCTATGTGTTGCCAATTTGTACTTCCCAAGCGCTTAGTACAGTGCTCTGCACATAGTAAGCGCTCAATAAATAGGATTGATTGATTGATTGATTGCTAACCACAGGGAGGACGAAAATCATAAGGATTGCAATATTGAAGGTCCTCATTGGTGGGCTACGTATTCTACAGCGTGCTCCCAAGCATGAACAACTATGTAGAGGAAAATTAAAGATGGTGGTCACCCAGACAAGTCTCTGCAGAAGCAGCATGGCAGGGTAGATAGAGCATCGGCCTAAGAGTCAGAAGGTCGTGGATTCTAATTGCGGTTCCACCATTTGTCTGCTGCGTAGCCTTGGACAGGTCACGTCACTTTTCTGGGCCTCGGTTACCTCATCTGTAAAATGGGGATTAAGACTGTGAGCCCCATATAGGACAGGGACTGTGTCCAACCTGATTTGTTTGTATTCATTCATTCATTCAATCGTAATTATTGCGCGCTTACTGTGTGCAGGGCACTGTACTAAGCACTTGGGAAGTACAAGTTGGTGACATATAGAGATGGTCCCTACCCAACAATGGGCTCACAGGCTAGCTGTATCCACCCCACAGCTTAGTAGAGTGCTGGCACATGGTAAGCACTTAACAAATACCACACATTCATTCATTCATTCAATCGTATTTATTGAGCGCTTACTGTGTGCAGAGCACTGTACTAAGCGCTTGGGAAGTACAAGTTGGCAGCATATAGAAATGGTCCCTACCTAACAGTGGGCTCACAGTCTAGAAGAGGGAATTATTATTATTATTATTATTATTATTATTATTATTATTATTATATTTATGTATAATTTATTTATGTATGATTTATTACATTATTATTAGTAAGTCTAAAGGCCCATAAGAACACACAATATTCCTTCTGCTGGAAAAGGTCCATGACAAATTAGCATATCTTGCCCTATGACACATTAATGTGGCAAAATCCTACAAGACTATAATAATAATAATTATGGCATTTATTAAGCACTTACTATGTGAAAGCAATGTTCTAAGCTCTGGGGGATACAAGGCGATCAGGTTGTCCTGCATGGGGCTCACAATCTTAATCTCCATTTTCCAGATGAGGTACCTGAGGCACAGAGAAGTTAAGTGACTTGCCCAAAGTCACACAGCTCCCAATTGGCAGAGCCAGGATTTGAACCCGTGACCTCTGACTCCAGAGCCCGGGCTCTTTCCACTGAGCCACACTGTTTCTCATGTTTTACCTTGTCACAGACCCTTGGGTAGGAGTGTTCTGGTCCATCAGAAGCACAAATGAGAAAATTCTCTAAAGATTGTTTGTTCATCAAGGTGCTTGATCGTTCTTGCCAGTTGTAATAGGTTTAGGGTTAAGCTCATTGTTTTTTTAAGGCACCACTAGTGGTTCATTCAACCGCATTTATTGAGCATGTACTGTGTCCAAAACACTGTACTAAGCACATGGGAGAGTACAATACAACAATAAACAGGCATATTCCCTGCTCTCAACGAATGGTAACAGAAAATCTGGATTCTCATGTGGAAAAATCATGGATTATAGTTAATGATACCAGGTAGGATTAGAAGTACCCTAAATGTCACTAGCTGATATTAATATGGCAAACCAAGCTGCCGGAACTCTCTGCTGACTAAAAACTAGGCTCATGAAGCAGAATCGCAGCATCTGCATGGATTGAAGATGCTGAAGTTGTTTATTTTTTTAAGAAAGAATGGCAGCGATTTTCTCCCAAGATTCTGTAGCCCACCGTCAAGCGCTCATCAATATTTCATCGAGCAGTGCATTATGTTTGATTTCTGTTCACCTGATTTGAAATGCAGGCGATCAGACAAATCGTTTGTACCTTACTCCATTACAGGGAAACCACATTTCTCGATTCAGATTATCGTCGATTGATACCTCAACACCACCAAGACTCATTCATGAAATATTCCCTGAGGGGGGTTAGACTAGACACTGAAGAAGACTGTGATGACTTTTCAAGCCACTAGCGGGTACCTGATAGTAATAATAATAATGATAATGATTGTGGTATTAAGTGCTTACTATGCACAGGGCAGTGTATTAAGAGCTGGGGTGGATACCAGCAAATTGGGTTGGACACAGTCCCTGTTCTCTGTGGGGCTCACAGTCTCAATCGTCCTTTTACAAATACGGTAACTGAGGCACAAAAAAGTGACGTGACTTGCCCAAGGTCACACAGCAGACAAGTGGCAGACCAGGATTAGAACCCAGGGCCCTCTGATGCCCAGGACAAGGCTCCTCTACTTGTCTGCTCTGTGACCTTGGGCAAGTCACTTAACTTCTCTGTGCCTCAGTTACCTCGTCTGTAAAATGGAGATTAAGACTGTAAGCACACGTGGGACAACCTGATTACCTTGTATCTACCCCAGTGTTTAGAACAGTGCTTGGCACATAGTAAGTGCTTAATAAATACCATTATTATTATTAATTATTATAATTATCATAGTGGAGGGCCAAGGTTTTCGAAGGATGCCCAAACAACCTCATTCTTCTCGTTGGTCAGAGCTGGGCAGTGCAGTGTTTATAACAATATAACAGATACATTCCCTGCCCACAGTGGGCTTACAGCCTAGAGGAGGTGTTCCAAGGTATCCACTCAAGGTATACAAAAAAAGACTCCACATTACAGCTAAATCCACCCAGCTGCTTCATGGATAATCTCAGCTATCGATGCCCTGCTGCTATTACTCTTACCCACGTTGCTCATTGTTTTTAGTACAGGCTGTACTAAAAACTGGCCTAAGTCCACAATAAGAAGATTGGACCCAGTTCCTGCCCCAGGTTGAATTCACAAGCTAATGGGGAGAAAAAAACAGTTATTTCACCCCCAACTCGCAGATAATGAAACTGAGGCAATGAGAAGTTAAGGAACTTATCCAAGATCACACAGCGGGCAAATGGCAGAGCCAGCGCTTGATATTTATTCAACCCTCATCCCTTCAGCATATATATATACACAGCTGTTATTTATTTTAATCTTTATCCCCCCTTCTAGACACATTGCCTGCCCTCCAATTCTATTTTATTGTACTCTCCCAAGTGCTCAGTACAGTGCTATACACACTATGCTCAATAAATATCTCCATTTGATTGATTTATTGAGGTCTTCCAACTGGCAGGGCCACCTTCTTCCAATAGACCACGCACTTCTCCAACCATCAATCAATCAATCTACCGATAGACATCACTGAGCTCAGAGGGTAAACTGACACATCTTCCATTTCTGAACATGTAGCACAGTACTTTCTCTTCTGCACACAGCAAGCATGCCAGCAATAAAGCTAATGGTTCAGTGCTAGCAAAGACCAGTACTGGGTTTTTATGCTTCCCAGAATTCTAACACAGTCTTGGGTACTGCTTACCACTTTCATCATTTATTCATTCAATTGCATTTATTGAGCGCTTACTGTGTGCAGAGCACTGTACTAAGCACTTGGAAAGTCCAATTCGGCAACAGATAGAGACAATCCCTACTCATTCATTCATTCATTCAATCATATTTATTGAGCGCTTACTGTGTGCAGAGCACTGTGCTAAGCGCTTGGGAAGCACAAGTTGGCAACGTATAGAGACAGTCCCTACCCAACAGCGGGCTCACAGTCTAGAAGGGGGAGACAGACAACAAAACAAAATAAGGAGACAGGCATCAATACCATCAAAATAAATATACAGAATTATAGATATATTGACATCATTAATAAAATAGAGTAAAAATATGTACAAATATATACAAGTGCTGTGGAGGGGAAGCGGGTAGAGCAGAGGGAGGGAATCAGGGAGATGAGGACGGGAAGAGGAGCAGAGGAAAAGGGGAGGATCAGTCTGGGAAGGCCTCCGGGAGGAGATGAGCTTTCAGTAGGGTTTTGAAAAGGGGAAGAGAGCTAGTTTGGTGGATGTGTGGAGGGAGGGCATTCCAGGCCAGAGGTAGGACGTGGGCCAGGTGTCGATGGCAGGACAGGCGAGAACGAGGTTAGCGGCAGCGGAGGAGCAGGCTGTGTGGACTGGGCTGGAGAAGGAGAGAATGGAGGTGAGGTAGGAGGGGGTGACAGGATGGAGAGCTCTGAAGCCGAGAGTGAGGAGTTTTTGCTTCATGTGAAGGTTGATAGGCAACCACTGGAAATTTTTCAGGAGAGGAGTGACATTCCCAGAGTGTTTCTGTAGAAAGATAATCTGGGCACCAGAGTGAAGTATAGACTGAAGCGGGGAGAGACGGGAGGATGGGAGAGCAGAAAGGAGGCTGAAGCAGTAATCCAGTCGGGATAGGGTGAGAGATTGAACCAGCAAGGTAGCGGTTTGGATGGAGAGGAAAGGGAAGAATCTTGGCGATGTTGTGGAGGTGAGACCAGCAGGTTTTGGTGATGGATGGGATGTGAAGGGTGAATGAGAGAGCCAAGTCAAGGATGACAAGCCAGGTTGTGGGCTTGTGAAACAGGAAGGATGGTAGTGCCTTCCACAGTGACGGACAAGTCAGGGAGAGGACAGGGTTTGGGAGGGAATCAATCAATCAATCAATCGTATTTATTGGGCACTTACTGTGTGCAGAGCACTGTACTAAGCACTTGGGAAGTACAAGTTGGCAACATATAGAGACGGTCCCTACCCAACAGTGGGCTCACAGTCTAGAAGGGGGAGACAGAGAACAAAACAAAACATATTAATGAAATAAAATAAATAGAATAAATACGTACAAATGAAATAAATAGAGTAATAAATCCATACAAACATATATACATATATACAGGTGCTGTGGGGAAGGGAAGGATGGTGGGGGGGATGGAAAGGGGGAGGAGGGGGAGAGGAAGGAGGGGGCTCAGTCTGGGAAGGCCGCCTAGAGGAGGTGAGCTCTCAGTAGGGCCTTGAAGGGAGGAAGATAAGGAGCTCAGTCTTGGACATGTACTTTAGGTGGTGGGCAGACATTCAGGTGGAGATGTCCTGAAGACAGGAGGAGATGTGAGCCTGGAGGGTGGGAGAGAGAACAGGGGAGGAGATGTAGACTTGGATGTCATCTGTGTAGAGATGATAATTGAAGCCGCAGGAGTGAATGAGTTCAACAAGGGAGTGAATATAGATGGAGAATAGAAAGGGACCAAGAACTGACCCTTGAGGAACCCTACAGTAAGGGGATGGGAGGGGCAGGAGGAGCCCACGAAGGAGATCGAGAATGACTGGCCAGAGAGATGAGGAGAAGCAGGAGAGGACAGAGTCTGTGAAGCCAAGGTTGTATACTGTGTTGAGGAGAAGGGGGTGGTCCACAGTGTCAAAGGCAGCTGTGAGGTCGAGGAGGATTAGGATAGAGTAGGAGCCGTTGGATTTGGCAAGAAGGAGGTCACTGGTCACCTTTGGGAGGGCAGTTTTGGTGGAGTGGAGGGGATGGAAGCCAGATTGGAGGGGGTCCAAGAGAGAGTTGAAGTTGATGAGTTTGAGGCAGCGAGTGTAGATGACTCGATCTAGGAGTTTGGAAAGGAAGGGTAGGAGGGAGATAGGGCGATAACTAGAAGCGGCAGTGGGGTCAAGAGAGGTTTTTTTTTTTATTCTCCGTACCCTTCTAAAAGGGTGAAAATCGAAATTGGGTCATCTCTAATAATATAGTTTCTAGAACCTTACGCATTGATGGTGTAAAGAAAAAAAAATTATCCCTTCAAGTAGACTGTCAGCATAGCAGATTGCAACTTAATTGTAAATTATTCTCTTTTAATCCAAATTTGACTATTTAAAGCACATACTTTCCTTTGTAATTATATGAAGTGATTCAAAAATCTATTACACAAATTTAGATGTTCCTTCATGCACAGTCCTTAAAGATGGGAAGATGCGGAAACAATTCACAGACATTGGCCTCAGATGGAGAAAAAAATTGTTCCTTCCACCCACCGCCCCTCCTCCCCCCATCTCCATTTAAATCTTACAGGAATCTGGACCTCATAAAGGAAAGCCCTGCCTTGAAATATGTGATTTTTTGTTCTGAGACCTCACATTTCCTCAGCACATTATCGGAGGCATGTCGAGGATGATTTGTCTATCAGAGGAAAAGGGCTTTGTCCATTGCTGGTATAGGAAAGGCTAGGTTTTGACTCATCTGGATGCTGTAGGTAGAAATGAAAAATTATGTGGTCATGGCTTTTATCAATCAATCAAACAATGACATTTATTTAGCACTTGCTATGTGTAGATCACTGAACTACATCAGAGTTGCTAGCCAGTCAGTCCATCTTAGATATTATTAATAATAATAATAACAATAGCATTTATTAAGCACTTAGTATGTGCAAAGTGCTGTTCTAAGCGCTGGGGAGGTTCCAAGGTGATCAGGTTGTCCCACATGGGGCTCACAGTCTTAATCCCCATTTTACAGATGAGGTAACTGAGGCATAGAGAACTTAAGTGACTTGCTCAAAGTCACACAGCTAACAAGTGGCAGAACCATGATTTGAACCCATGTCTCTGACTCCAAAGCCCGGGTTTTTTCCACTGAGCCACACTGCTTCTCTGAGCTGCAATTTATTGAGCACTTACTGTGTGCAGAGCACTGTACTAGCACTTGGGAAAGTATCATAAAAGATATTACAGACACATTCCCTGCACACAGCGTGCTTGCAGTCTGCAGTGTAGCTTAGTGGAGAGAGCCATTGGACCTGGGTTCCAATCCTGCCTGCACCACGTGTCCACTGTGTGACCTTAGGTAAGTCACTTCTCGTGCTTAATAAACACGATTGTATGAATGAATGAATGAATGGTCCTCTTCCAAGTTCTTAGTAATAATAATAATAATAATAATAATAATAATAATAGTATTTGTTAAGCAGTTACTATGTGCCAAGTACTGTTCTAAGTGCTGGAGTAGATACTAGGTAATCAGGTTGTCCCATGTGGGGCTCACAGTCTTAATCCCCATTTTATGGATGAGGTAACTGAGGCACAGAGAAGTGAAATGACTCACCCAAAGTCATAAAGCTGATAAGTGGCAGAGCCAGGATTAGAACCCAAAACCTTTGACTCCCAAGCCCGTGCTTTTTCCATTTAACCATCTTGCTTCCCTAGTATGGTACTTCATACCTGGTGGGCGCTCAATGAATGGCACAGATTGATTGATTGACAGAAAAGAGATGAATTGTGAAGTCTAGGGTTGAACCCAAAAGGTGTCTAGATAGAGGAAAAACCAGAAAGAAAGAAAATCAGGGTTCCACGTGATTCCACTGATCCCTATTTCCAGGGAAGAGATATTTCTCTTTCTTCCAATCCTTTCTTCATCCTCCAGAAACTCTTGTCGATAGCCCTGAGATTTTAACACTGCTAAATCTGAGGAAGCAAGCGGGGTAATTCCTTCCAATGGGTTGTCTAGACATACTTTATATCAGTTTGCATCTTTTTTTCCACCCTCCCTACACAGCACAAATGACAAGCACAAAATGGGAGACAGGTACGGGTGCCAACACCACAAATCTCTAGGGCAAACAGAACCTTAGTGAAGAGGAGAAGTTGGGAAATATCGACCAAACACACACACATAAAAACACACACAATCACACCACACATACACATACACTCACAGGTCGAAGCGCACCATGATCCCTGGGGATTAGCAACTCCATACCTTCCCAGGTGTTTGATGCTTCTCACTCATTTGCAGTGATGATTCTGTACTCCTTTTCCTCTCAATTATCTGCCCACTGTGAAGTACCAAAATAATAATAATCATAATGATGGTATTTGTTAAGCGCTTACTATGTGAAAAGCACTCCTCTAAGCACTGGGGAGGTTACAAGGTGATCAGGTTGTCCCACGGGGTGCTCACAGTTTTCATCCCCATTTTACACATGAGATAACTGAGGCACAGAGAAGTGAAGTGACTTGCCCAAAGTCACACAGGTGACAGTTGGCGGAGCCGGGATTTGAACCCATGACCTCTGACTCCAAAACCTGGGCTCTTTCTACTGAGCCACGCTGCTTCTCAAAACTTTGCAGTTCGGAGCTGCTGCATTTTAGGGGAGTTTCTGCCACTCCGAGCCAAGGCAGAAAAGACAAATGGCGACTTTAAAGGGTAAAAACAAGCAAATAAACACTTGATTTTATTAAAATCATCTTCAGAGGATTTCAAAATAAATATAATTTCACGCTCATTTTATTATTAGCATTTTCTAATGGTTTGCTTTGAGGGCACGGGGGAGAGCATATAATTTCTTTATACGTACCATAAGTTAATTAAATATAAGAAGACACATTCTGTTTATACTACATCATCAAGTTATTATTCAACTTTTATTAAGCCACTAAAACGTGCCAGCCAGCCGGGTAGAACACATGAAAGGCACAGTGCCTGTTTTCAAGGAGTCAGGACAGAGACGCTGACTTAAAAATGCTATATTTCGCCTGGGACAATTTTAGGTAGAAAAATGCTCCATCAATGGTATTGATTGAGTGCTTACCGGGTGCACAGATAGGAATCATTCCCCTTGCTACCTTGTCTCAATCAATCAAGCATCGATGCTATTTACTGGACACTTATTGTGTGCAGAGCACTGTACTAATTCTTGCGAGAGCTGATAGATGTGATCCCTGTCTTAGCGTCTTACAGGAGGAGGTTGTCTCATTTGATTGAACAAAGGTATTTAGTGAGCAGTAACTTCGTTTAGAACACTCTGAGGCTTGGGAAAGTACGATACAGCTGCGCTCAAGGAGTTTGAATTCTAACGGGGGCTATTAATAATAATGACTCCGGTATTTGTTAAGCACTCAATATATTCATTCATTCATTCAATCGTATTTATTGAGCGCTTACTGTGTGCAGAGCACTGTACTAAGCACTTGGGAAGTACAAGTCGGCAACATATAGAGATGGTCCCTACCCAGCAAGGGGCTCACAGTCGAGAATAATAATAATGATAATCATAATAACAATAATGGCATTTATTAGGCACTTACTATGTGAAAAACACTGTTCTAAGTGCTGGGGAGGTTACAAGGTGATTAGGTTGCCTCACAGGGGGCTCACAGTCTTAATCCCCATTTTACAGATGAGGTCACTGAGGCCCAGAGAAGTGAAGTGACTTGCCCAAAGTCACACAGCTGACAATTGGTGGAGCCGGAGTTTGAACCCGTGACTTCTGACTCCAAAGCCCATGCTCCTTCTACTGAGCCATGCTGCTTCTCAATGATGGTATTTGTTAAGTGCTTACTATGTGCGAAACACTGTTCTAAGCGCTGGGGGAGATACAAAGTGATCAGGTTTGTCCAAAGCGGGGCTCACAGTCTTAATCCCCATTTTACAGATGAGGTAACTGAGGCCCAGAGAAGTGAAGTGGCTTGCCCAAGGTCACACAGCTGACAAGTGACGGAGCCAGGATTTGAACCCATGACCTCTGACTCCCAAGTCCACGCTCTTTCCACTGAGCCATGCTGCTTCTCACAAGGTGGGAATAAGCCAGTGACACCCACACAATGTCGTGACTAGGTTAGAGCACTTCACCAGCCTGACTGAATCAAAAGAATACGCTTCCTTAACTTCAACCGTGGTGTTTGGAAAATAAGCCAGAGACAAAATGTAACAATCTGGACCATTGTTGCAGGATAAATAAAAGAGAAACAAAAAAATCCAAAAAACAAATCAATACATAACAAGCCCGACCCCCCGCTCTACCGGCCAACCTCAAAACCTCCGGCATAACTACCAGAAATGAGAATGTGCCGCGTACCTATGAAATAGAGCCCAGCGTTGACCCTAATATTCGCCGGGATTGCTGCCCAAGTGAAATATCCCTTCCCCGTGTAGACTTTGCTGTGAACCCGGTGACAGAGGCCTATTATTTTCCGAGGGGATCATTAAAATGTATGAAGTTTCGCTGGGGCTCCGAAGATACCACCTTCAATAAAGTCAGGAAATCCCAGAGAAGGTCACACCACAGATCCAGCATCAGGTGCAAAATACCGATACGATGTGACAGGCCAGAATTAAGAACGTTTTGGCAGAAGCCAAGAGGGCCTTGCCTCACCTGTCATCGGAATATTGCAAGTTGATTCTGGAAGAGAGATAAAGGTGGTGTGAAAAAGCCGACGGAGATTTCCCTCGGTTACCCTATAGGATGGCAGGAGAGGGACTCACCCCAGTGTGGCCTAGTGGAAGGCACGTGTCCGCTGCATGACCTTGGGCAAGTTACTTCACTTCTCTGTGCTCAGTTACCTCTCCTGTAAAATGCAGATTAAAACTGTGAGCCTCATGTGGGACAGGGACTGTGTCCAACCCGATTAGCTTGTATCTACCCCAGTAATAATAATAATAATAATAAGCAAGTCACTTCACTTCTCTGTGCCTCAGTTACCTCCTCTGTAAAATGCGGATTGAAACTGTGAGCCTCATGTGGGACAGGGACTGTGTCCAACCTGATTAGCTTGTATCTACCCCAGTAATAATAATAAGAAGAAGAAAGTCACTTCACTTCTCTGTGGCTCAGTTACCACCTTTGTAAAATGGGGATTAAATCTGTGAGCCTCATGTGGGACAGGGACTGTGTCCAACCTGATTAGCTTGTGTCTACCCCAGTAATAATAACAATAATAATAATGACATTTATTAAGCACTTACTATGTGCAAAGCACTGTTCTAAGCGCTGGGGAGGTTACAAGGTGATCAGGTGTGTCCCACGGGGGGCTCACAGTCTTAATCCCCATTTTACAGATGAGGGAACTGAGCCACAGAGAAGTGAAGTTACTTGTCCACGGTCACACAACTGACAATTGGCAGAGCCGGGATTTGAACCCTTGACCTCTGACTCCAAAGCCTGTGCTCCTTGACACATAATAAGCACTTAACCAATATCATCATCATGATCATTATTATTATTATGTATTTATTGAACTCTTACTCTGTGCAGAGCACTGCGCTCAGTTCCAGGGGGAGTACAATAGGGTTAGCACACTTGATCCATGTCTAATAGGAACTGGCAGGCTAGCAGGGGAGACTAGACACTTACCGTGGCTAGTGCTGTGCTATGCTATTTAATTGGGAGACCATCTCTGCCTTTAAGGCTACAGTCTAGCAAGAGAGACTGGGTACTTGCTGTATGAGACGCACTGTGCTAAGCACTTCATTCATTCATTCATTCAATCATTTATTGAGCGCTTACTGTGTGCAGAGCACTGTACTAAGTGCTTGGGAAGTACAAGTTGGCAACATATAGAGATGGTCCCTACCCAGCAGCGGGCTCACAGTCTAGAAGGGGGAGACAGACAACAAATCAAAACATATTAACAAAATAAAATAAATAGAATAGTAAATATGTACAGGTGATGTGGGGAGGGGAAGAAGGTAGGGTGGGGGGGATGGGCGGGGGGAGGAGAGGGAGAGGAAGGAGGGGGCTCAGTGTGGGAAGACCTCCTGGAGGAGGTGAGCTCTCAGTAGGGCTTTGAAGGGAGGAAAAGAGCTAGCTTGGCGGATGTGCGGAAGGAGGGCATTCCAGGCCCGGGGGAGGACGGGGGCCGGGGGTCGACGGCGGGACAGGCGAGAACGAGGCCTAACGGTGAGGAGATTAGTGGCAGAGGAGCGGAGAGTGCAGGCTGGGCTGGAGAAGGAGAAAAGGGAGGTGAAGTAGGAGGGGCAGAGGTGATGGGCAGCCTTAAAGCCCAGGGTGAGGAGATTCTGCCTGATGCGCACATTGATTGGTAGCCCCTGGAGATTTTTGAGGAGGGGAGTAACATGCCCAGAGCGTTTCAGCACAAAGACGATCCAGAAAGCGGCGTGAAATATGGATTGAAGTGGGGAGAGACAGGAGCATGGGACATCAGAGAGGAGGCAGATGCAGTAATCCAGTAGGGATAGGATGAGAGAGTTGAGAGAGAGAGTACAATAGATTGAGTAGACATGACCCTTGTCCTCACAGAATTGACAGTCCAGTAGGTTAGACCAGGGAGTAGAGCACTTGGTCTAGGGGTTTGGAGCAGTAGAATGGAATTAGTGGACCCTAATAACAATGATAATAATAATTGTGGTATTTGTTAAGCGCTTACTATATGTCAGGCACCTTACTAAGCGCTGGGGTGGATACAAGTAAATCGAGTTGGACACGGTCCCTGTCACATGTGGGGCTCACAGTCTCGATCCCCATTTTGCAGATGAGGAACTGAGACCCAGAGAATAATGATAATAATTATGGTATTTGTTAAGCACCTACTAGGTGCCAGGCACTGTTCTAACCACTGGGGTTAATACAAAGTAATCAGGTTGTCCCACGTGGGACTCATGCTTAATCCCCATTAAACCCAGAGAAGTGAAGTGACTTGCCCAAAATCACATAGCAGACAAGTGGCAGAGGCAGGATTAGAACCCATGACCTCCTTCCTTACTCCCAGGCCCAGGCTCTATCCATTATGCCACACTGCCTCTCACTAGCCTCTTCCCTCAAGCTTCTAACCAGGTTGAGAGAAGCAGTATGGCATAGTGGCTAGGGCCCCGGCCTGGGATTCAGGGTGTCATGGGTTCTAATCCTAGCTCTGCCACTTGTCTGCTGTGTGACCTTGGGCAAAGTCACTCTACTTCTCTGTGCCTCAGTTACCTTATCTGTAAAATGGGGATTGAGACTGTGAGCCCCATGTGGAACAGGGACTGTGTCCAATTTGATTTCCTTCTATCCATTCCAGCGTTCAGTACAGTGCCTGGCACATAGTAAGCCCTACTGAGAGCTCACCTCCTCCAGGAGGCCTTCCCAGACTGACCCCACCATTCCTCTTCCTCTCCCCATCTCCCCTGTCCTACCTCCTTCCCCTAGCCACAGCACCTGTATATATGTTTGTACAGATTTATTACTCTATTTTACTTGTACATATTTACTATTCTATTTATTCTATTTTGTTAATATGTTTTGTTTTGCCGTCTGTCTCCCCCTTCTAGACTGTAAGTCCGCTGCTGGGTAGGGACCGTCTCTATATGTTGCCAACTTGTACTTCTGAAGCGCTTAGTCCAGTGCTCTGCACACAGTAAGTGCTCTATAAATATGATTGAATGAATGAATGAATAATAAGCGCTTAACAAATACCATAATCATCATTATTATTTACTTCCCAAGCGCTTAGTCCAGTGCTCTGCACACAGTAAGCGCTCAATAAATACGATTGACTGAATGAATGAATATTTAACAAGGTATTTCTTCCACGCAGCAGATGATTTTCTTCTAAACAAGGGCACTTAGACTCAACGGCTTCAACTCTGGAGTCTCCTAGACTTAGCGCTTAGAACAGTGCCAGTGCTAAGAACAGTATGTGGCACATAGTAAGCGCTTAATACCATCATTAAGCTCCTGGTGGGAAAAAAACACATCTGTCAACTCTGTTGTAATCTCCCAACCTCTCGAAAAAGTAAGCACTCAATAAATACCATTGATTGATTGACTAGCTCTGTGGTTTCATTAATGATGGGATGTCTTAAGCGCTTACTATGAGCCAGGCACTGTACTAAATGCCGGGGTGTGTACAGCAAAGCAAGTTGGGCACAGCGAACAGAGCCCGGGTCTGGGGGTCAGAAGGTCGTGGGTTCTTATGTAGGCTCCACCACGTGTCTGCTGTGTGACCTTGGGCAAGTCACTTCACTTCTCTGGGCCTCAGTGACCTCACCTATAAAATGGGGATTGAGACCACGAGCCTCACGTGGGACAGGGACTGTGTCCCACCCGATTTGTTTGTATTCACCCTAGCGCTTAGCACAGTGCCTGGCACATAGTAAGTGATTAACGAGTGCCAAAATTACTCGTGGCTCAGTGGAAAGAGCTTTTAGACTGTAAGCCCACTGTTGGGTAGGGACTGTCTCTATATGTTGCCAACTTGTACTTCCCAAGCGCTTAGTACAGTGCCCTGCACACAGTAAGCGCTCAATAAATACAACTGATGATGATGATGAAAGAGCAGGGTCTTTGGAGTCAGAGGTCATGGGTTCAAATCCCGGCTCTGCCAATTGTCAGTTGTGTGACTTTGGGCAAGTCACTTCGCTTCTCCGTGCCTCAGTTACCTCATCTGTAAAATGGGGATGAAGACTGTGAGCCCCCTGTGGGACAACCTGATCACCTTGTAACCTCCTCGGCGCTTAGGACAGTGCTTTGCACATAGTAAGCGCTTAATAAATGCCATTATTATTATTATTATTCTGGTTTTTGTTAAGTGCTTACTACATGTCAGATACTGTGCCAAGCAGTGGGCACTATACCTTCCCCGGATTGTGTGGACAGATGCCACCTTGCAGATCTGGGTCACAGGGTGAACTTTCCACTAGAAAATTCCTTTGAAGACGGTTTGTCTTTCCCCAGGCAGACCCGCGGACATCTCTCCATGTGTCAGAAAGATTCTGTTAACATCACTGCCGTCTCCCCGGGGATGTTCCAAAGCTTTAAAAAGGTTGACAATGGAATCAAAGTTTCAAGGACTAACCGACTGTGTTTACCGCTGAGGGAATCAGGGCCAAGGTGGCGCTGACCTGACCGTCCCCCGAACGTGTTTCTGATTCCATTTACCAGCTGGAACTACGTTAGGGAGCCTCACGGGCTGGGATCGTTTTCCGAGAAAAGGGAGACAGTGCAAACCGGCTCACCGTTGTGGCTCGATGCCACAATTTCAAATCACGGGAACTTCCGCACGAGAGCTCTGTGGAACTGGAGAAAATGACGAAAGGATCAACCCTTTCGAGAGTTGAAATTCTCTAGAGGGGAGACGTTTACTTGCCCCAGAAATTGTTCATGAGAAAAGAATAGCGTAGGCCTCCTAAAGTGGTCAGCCAGTCAGTCGGTCGTATTTATTAATAATAATAATAATAATGGCATTTATTAAGCGCTTACTATGTGCAAAGCACTGTTCTAAGCACTGGGGAGATCCAGTTGTGACATAGGGGGCTCACAGTCTTAATCCCCATTTTACAGATGAGGGAACTGAGGCACAGAGAAGTTAAGTGACTTGCCCGAAGTCACACAGATGACAATTCATTCATTCATTCATGCATTCGTTCATTCATTCAATTGTATTTATTGAGGGCTTACTGCGTGCAGAGCACTGTACTAAGCGCTTGGGAAGTCCAAGTTGGCAACATATAGAGACGGTCCCTACCCAACAGTGGGCTCACAGCCTAAAAGGGGGAGAACAAAGCAAAACATATTAAAAAAAAAATAAATAGAATAAATATGTACAAATAAAATAGAGTAATAATAAATAGAGTAGTAATAAATAAATAGAGTAATAGTAAATAAATAGGGTAATAGGCCGAGCCGGGGTTTGAACCCAAGAACTCTGACTCCAAAGCCCATGATCTTTCCACTGAGCCATGCTGCTTCTCTTATTGAGTGCTTATTGTGTGCAGAGCACTGTATTAAGCATTTAGGAGAGTACCATATAGCAGACACATTCCCTGCACACAATAAGAACCATCCCTACCTGCATGGCTGTGTGTCCACCTCCAGTTTAGCTCTCTGGATTTCTATTCATGGAGAACCATGGCTTAGTGGATAGAGCTTGGGCACGAGAGTCAGAAGGACCTGGTTTCTAATCCCGCCTCAATCACATGTCTGCTATTCTGCTATGTGACCTCGGGCAAGTCACTTAACTTGCCCGAGGAGAGAACTCACCTAGGAGAAACAGCGTAGCTCAGGGGAAAGAGCCCGGGCTTTGGAGTCAGAGGTCATGTGTTCAAATCCCGGCTCCACCAATTGTCAGCTGTGTGACTTTGAGCAAGTCACTTCACTTCTCCGGCCCTCAGTTTCCTCGTCTGTAAAATGGGGATGAAGCCTGTGAGCCCACCATGGGACAACCTGATTACCTTGTACCCCCTCACCGTGCTTAGAACGGTGCTTTGCACATAGTAACGCTTAATACTACTCTATTTCATTCATGATGTGCATATAGCTATAATTCTATTCATTTTGACAGTTTTGACACCTGTCTACATGTTTTGTTTTGTTGTCTGTCTCCCCCTTCTAGACTGTGAGCCCGTTGTTGGGTAGGGACCATCTCTATGTGTTGCCGACTTGTACTTCCCAAGCGCTTAGTACAGTGCTCTTCACACAGTAAGTGCTCAATAAATATGATTGAATGAATGAATGAATAAATGCCATCATTGCTATTATTATTCCCTGTTCCTCAGTTACCTCATCTGTAAAATGGGGATAAGAGCGAGAGCCCAGTGTGGGACAGGGACTGTGTTCAACATGGTTAACTTTTTTCTACCCCAGTGCTCAGAACAGTGGTTGGCACAAAATAAGCACTTAGCAAGTACAGTAATTATTACTATCATTATCATTATTATTCTGAAACCTGATCGGTCCTATTGATCGGGGGAATCAACCATCCCATTGCTTGTTGCCAACATTTTGACCTTCGTCACTTCCTGTTGTCTGGGAATTCCTTTCCTAGCTGGGGTGCTGAGCCCTGGGGAAGTTTGATTTCTCTAGATAATTTTGGATAACCAGAGATGATTCAGGAGGCTGATGGAGAGAACTGCATCCTGAGGGCTTCCCAGGGAGAATGGAGACAATTCCAATAAACTCAAGTGAACCTGGGAGAGTCGTGGTTCGCCAAATTAGGGGCTCAATTTTCAGAGGCGTAGTCAGGTGGCATTTTCTTATCAATTAAAGAACCCTGATATGCTTCAGAGTCAATTAACCTCCTTTTCGACGGGCTGGTTGAGCAATTATTCTTGAAAGATCGCTTGGAAAATTGGGTCACCTAGCTTTTCCCTTTCCATCCGAGATCCCGCAAGGCGAGTTCAGGGGATGGGAGATGGAACTCGCTCACCTGCCTTCAAAATGAACGATATCGCCAAACTGAACGGTGACTACCTCGTACGTGTCTTTGCTCCAGGTGGAAACGTGACACGGGAAAGTCCTGGGATTTAGGCCTGGACAGACGGCTCCACAAATATAACAGCATTAGTCGTTCTTGGGTTTGAACCTCGTGTTCAAACCGGGATTCGCGTCTTCACAAAGGAAGGAGTTGACTGCTTCCCAACAAGCTTTGAGAACAGGCTGGAGAGACTTGGGATCATCAGGCAGTCTTGGATGGCCTTACGTTGGGCAGATTCCCAGCCCTATTTATTATCAGTTTTCCCTCCTACTAATACTGTGAGTGCCATCCGGTACTCATTCATTCATTCAATCGTATTTATTGAGCACTTTCCAGGAGGCCTTCCCAGACTGAGCCCCTTCCTCTCCCCCTCACCCCCCTCTCCATCCCCCCATCTTACCTCCTTCCCTTCCCCATAGCACCTGTATATATGTATATATGTTTGTACATATTTATTACTCTATTTATTTATTCATTTTATTTGTACATATCTATTCTATTTATTTTATTTTGTTAGTATGTTTGGTTTTGTTCTGTCTCCCCCTTTTAGACTGTGAGCCCACTGTTGGGTAGGGACTGTCTCTATATGTTGCCAATTTGTACTTCCCAAGCGCTTAGTACAGTGCTCTGCACATAGTAAGCGCTCAATAAATACAATTGATGATGATGATGATGATGATGATGCAGAGCGCTGTACTAAAGCACTTGGGAGAATACAATAAAACAATAAACAGACGCATTCCCTCCCCAGTTCCCTCCCCACCATATCGGGGGCTGTGTCCAACTTAATTATCTTGTATCTAACCCAAGGCTTAATACAGTGCTTGTCGCATAGTAAGTGCTAAACAGATTCAAGAAAAAATGTTAAATCTATGAGGAAAGTAAAGCATACCATAGCAGTCAACTTGCCCAGACCTGAAATCTTAGTGCGATGTCCAATAGTGTTCCAGATTTGCAAAATTAAAATAAAATGTTACCCAAACTCCAGTGAATAATTCTAATTAGAAAGATGCTTTGTTTTTGGAAGTGTGAAAATCCCAATAGGCAGCAGGGTTATTGTTTATACTGCTTCTTCCCTAAAATACAACCCAAAAAGCCTCAAAAGATTCATCTGTTCTGCCAATCAGTGTCATAAGATGCTAATCGAATTCCCCAGAAAACAATATTTTGAGTTTTGAGTTTGATGTTTACAGATCTCTAGTGTTTGCCTGTCTTTCAATAACAGGTCATAAAAAAAGTACCATTCATTTTACAAATGGTTTTCTTTGGATTTCCATAAAGACTCTTGTTTTGCTTTGTATTGTTTGTTTTGTTTTGTTTTGTTTTGCTTTTCCCCCACAAGGAAACCCTGAAGAGTTTCTACCTCAAAGAACTTCGGTATAATTAAAGCCTTCAGATACATACGTTTTTAATACCATAGGCAACATGGTAATTGACACGTGTGACTCTGTATCACACTTCAGATTTTAAATTATTTCAGTCTGCGGCAATGTGTTCAAGTTCACAATCCAGGCACACTTTCTGCAATTCGACTTTTAATGACTATCTTTCACTTCAGAGCTACTTTTGATGTTAAAATAGTCTAAGAAATAATGTAATTTCCACAGATGCTGGCTGGGTTATAGTCAGATCTTTCTTAAATATTTCATGTAAGAACTCTCACTGACCCCGACCACTGTGAAAATGTGAGGAGATTTTACTTACAACCATTTTATATCTTGTAGTTCACTAAATTCACCGAAATGATCAGGACCTCAACCAAAACTGATGGCCGAACCTTAAATAAGATCAAAGCCATAAATCCAAAGGATAAAACAGATGGAAAAATATACATTTTGGGAATAAGCTCGCAATAATTAATATCTCCAAGATCGCATGGTGTGAGACCTCTGAATTATTATTATATGGTATCGTTATATTAAAATGCACAACTTTAAGGAGAGAGTAGGAAATGCATTTATGCATCCATATCATATCAAGCAACTTCCAAGAGATGGGACATAGAAGGACTTATTCATTTTATTTGTACATATCTATTCTATTTATTTTATTTTGTTAGTATGTTTGGTTTTGTTCTCCATGACATCTCTCATATTTCTACTCGGTGTCCCACTGTGGATTTCTTTACTGTGGGCAAAGCACTATACTAAGTGCTTGGGCGAGTACAATATAGGAGAGTCCCTGTCTCACATGGGACAGTCTAAGGGGGGCTAAGTACTTTTAAGTCCATCTTTCCCATTTGAATGTAAGTGCCCTGTGGGTAGGTGATTTGTCATGTGTCCTGTACTTTTAAAGCTCTTAGCCCATATTCAGTGGGTGTCCAACAAATGCTACTGCTGCTACTACTATTACTACTACTACTTCCCCCACCACCACTATACTAACCACATGATATAATTGTAATACTCATAATTCTAATAACAACAATAATATTGTCATCTTCATCTCAATCCTCCTCAGGCTGCTTCCCTCTGAAATCCAGGGTGGTTGGATTCATTCTGTCCTGTTAATGTTCCACTTTTACCCACTGATTATTCCAACGGTAGTTTCCGAAAGTGGAGATGAAGGAAGGGTGGCTAAGATACTGTCCACTGTCCAGTTGCCAAGAAAGTCCTTCTATGTCCCATCTCTTGGAAGTTGCTTGATATGATATGATATGGATGCATAAATGCATTTCCACACCATACTGGTGTGGAAAGGGGTGATTAGGCTCTGAGGTCTGTGACTTTATGGTTTAAATTTGTTATTGATTTTGAATGTGTGGCAGTAGCAGGATGTTATCACCATTAGCCCTATGAAATGCCGAGGTCAAAGTGAATGCCACCCATTCCATAGAGATGAATTAGGGACTAGATCTTATAAATCAACCAGTCAAGCTAAGGTATATATTGAGGACCTACTATATCCATCTCTAACCATGAGGATGCAAACTGCCACTTTCCTCCTATAATAATAATAATGATAATAATTATTATTAAGGTATTTGTTAAGCACTTACTATGTGCCTAGGCACTGGGGTGGATACAAGGAAATCGGGTTGAACACAGTCCCTGTCCTACATAGGGCTGACGGTCTTATTCCCCATTTTACAGATGAGGTAACCGAGGCCCAGAGAAGTGAAGTGACTTAACTAGAGTCACACAGCAGACAAGTGGCAGACCCGGGATTAGAACTCATGACCTTCTAACTCCCTGGCCCATGCTCTGCTGCTTCCCTAACTTCTGTGCTATGTGACGTAACCTCTCTGTGCCTCAGTTTATTGTTATATTGTACTCTCTCAAGTGCTTAGAATGGTGCTGTGTACACAGTAAGTGCTCAATAAATACCACTGATTGAAATACCACCGAATCATTGATTTAGTTTGTACTTTGAGCTTGGGGGAGTACAATAATCAGTCAATCAATCCATAGACTACAAAGCACTTACTCTGTGCAAAGCACTGGACTGAGCATGTGGAAAGTGTAATTCAATTAGTAGACACAATCTTAAGGAGTTTACAATTTAGCAGGGGAAACAGAGAGTAAAACAAAGTATTAAGTAGGGGTAGTAACTGAGTATACTGAAATGTATTTAAGCACTAGGAAGATATAATCCATGCTCTCAAGAAGCCTACAATCTAACAAGAGAGATAGATGCAATGAATTTATAGACAGGAACAATGAGGAAAAGTCAAGATGTAAATGTCCAATCAATAGGACAAGTACATCGGACAGTCAATCCATCAATCAATGGTATTTATTAGGCACATACTGTGTACACAGAGCAGTGTACAGAGGAGGTGGATTTAGACAAAACAAAAGAGTTGGTAGACATAATCCCTGCCCACAGCAAACCTACAGTCAGACTCCAGAGCCATTTGGGAAGAGCTCATGAGATTCCCAAGACCCATTCGCTACCACTCCAGAGCCAACTGGGAAGAGCTCATGAGATTCCCAAGACCCATTCTCTACCCAGATTCCAACCTATCATTTTCCAAACTGCCTTGTGAGAGGAAGCGCCAGTGACAGAAGTCTCTGGCCTGAACTGGTCTCTGGATGAGCTATTGTTAGTTCCATGGAAGGATGGTCAGTCACCTGAGTCATGTTATTTTAATCTGCTCGGAGGTTATCCCCAGTCCTGGGCATTTGGGAACCCGGGCCTAATAAAGTGTCCTCCTCAAGAGGTAAAAGGGAGAAAATATTTCTGAGATTAAGGCTCACTTTTGTGTCACTGATCTTTTTACCCAGAATCATTGCAACACCTTAAACTCCAACTTTTACCCGCTGCGTTATGGTGATGCCAATCAGTTCTTGAACTATGTTGAATTGGGTCCCCGTGGTAGATTCCCCTTATGAGATCTCAAATCTGTAGATGCCATCAATTGATTAATCGATGGTCTGTATTGAGTGCTTATTTCATCCAGAACACCAAACCAAATAATAATAATGAAAATAATAATGACTGTATTTGTTAAGCGCTTACTATGTGCAAAGCAGTGTTCTAAGCGGTGGGGGGATACAAGGTGATCAGGTTGTCCCACGTGGGGCTTACAGTCTTAATCCCTATTTAACAGATAAGGGAACTGAGGCACAGAGAAGTTGTGACTTGCCCAAAGTCACACAGCTGACAATTGGTGGAGCCGGGATTTGAACCCATGACCTCTGACTCCAAAGCCTGTGCTCTTTCCACTGAGCCACGCTGCTTCTCCAAATGCTTGGTAAAGTACAATACAGTCGAGTTGGGAGATCTCACCCCTGATCACAAGGAGCCTGACGATGATGTTTGGCATTTTCCAAAGCAATTTCACATCAAGTATCTCATTTTATCTTTATTGCCTCCTTACGATGTATGGAGAGGCAGGTGTGATTGCCCTCATTTTGCCAATGGGATAACCAAGAGGTCAAGTGAATTGCCCAAGGTCACACCCAGATGAGACAAGGATTCAGATCCTCTGACATGTATGCTCCACTTACAGATGTTTCCTACTCATAGTAAGAACTTATCCCTGCATGAAAATGTGGCTGAAAAAATGAATCCTGAACAGATAATTCTGCCCACAATTTTTGCAAGAACAATAGATCATTGTGTCATTCTTCATTCAGTTGTATTTATTGAGCACTTACTGTGCGCAGAGCACCATACTAAGCACTTGGGAAAGTAAAATACAGCAATCAATAGTGACATTCCCTGCCCACAGTGAGCTTATGGTCTAGAGGACTGGAGTATCTCATACAGAGTGGCAGCATGGAGGAGTGGAGAGAGCACAGGCTTGGGAGTCTGAAGGTCAGGGGTTCTAATCCCGGTTCCTCCACTTGGCTGCTGTGTGGCATTGGGTAAGTCACTTCTCTTCTCTGGTCCTCGGTTTCCTCATTTGGAAAATGGGGATTGAGAATGTGAGCCCCACATAGGACAAGGACTGCGTCCAACCCATTTTGCTTGTATCTACTCCAGCGCTTAGTATGGTGCCTGGTACATAATAAGCACTTAACAAATACAATAATCATCATAAAGGGCCTAGTTTGGTTCTCAAGACCACCTATCGGGATTCTAACCTGGCAAAGCTTTAAATAATGATCATGGTATTTGTTAAGTGCTTACCATATGTGAAGCACTCTACTAAATACTGGTGCAGACACCAGAGAATCAGGCTGTACACAGTCTCTATCACCTACGCGTCTCACAGTCAAAATTGGAGGAAATTGAGGCACAGAGAAGTTAAGTAATTTGCCCAGGATCACTCAACAGGTAAGTGGCAGAGCCCAGCGCTTAGAACAGTGCTTTGTACATAGTAAGCGCTTAATAAATGTCATCATTATAATTATTATATTATGGGATTAGAAACCCAGGTCCACTGATTCCCAGGCCTGTGCATTTTCAACTAACTCCTTTGTTTTAGAAGAGGAACCCCCCATCCCTCTTTCCAACCCATGCCACTTGATATTGGTGGGAACTGTACTTCCCAAATCTTTATATAATTTATATTTAATTGAGAAGCAGCATGGCTAGTGAATAGACCATAGGCCTGGGAGTGAGAAGGACCTTCATTCTAATCCTGGCTGCCACCTATCTGCTGTGTGCCCTTGGGCAAGTCTCCTGACTTCTCTGTGCCTCAGTTATGTCATCTGTAAAAGGGGGATTAAGACTATGAGCCCCATTCATTCAATCGTATTTATTGAGCACTTACTGTGTGCAGAGCACTGTCCTAAGTGCTTAACACTGTGAGACAGGGTCTGTGCCCAACTTGACTAGATTGTATTTGCCCCAAGGCTTAGTACAGTGTGTGGCACATATTAAGCACTTAACAGGCTGTGAGCCCCATGTGGGCAAAGACTGTGTCCAACACGACTAGCTTGTAATAATAATAATAATAATGATGGTATTTGTTAAGCCCTTACTATGTACAAAGCACTGTTCTAAGCACTGGGGGGATACAAGGTGAACAGGTTGTCCCACGGGGGACTCACAGCCTTCAGCCTGATTTTACAGATGAAGGACCTGAGGCCCAGGGAAGTGAAGTGACTTGCCCAAAGTCACACAGCTGACAATTGGCAGAGCCGGGATTAGAACCCATGACCTCTGACTCCAAAGCCCGGGCTCTTTCCACTGAACCACACTGCCATCCCAGTGCTTAGTACAGTGTCAGGCACATTGTAAGCGCTTAATAATAATAGTAATCATAATTAATCTTGCCTTCTGGGCTTGGAAGAAATCCCATTCATTTCCCCATAAAGCTGGAGTACCTCCTCTGGTGTCCATTCTCCTAATAAATACAATGATAATGGCATTTGTTAAGCACTTTTTATATACCAAGCTCTGTTCTAAACACCGAGGTAGATACAAGGTAATCAGGTTGGACACAGTCGCAATCCCATATGAGGCTCACAGCCTTAATCCCCGTTTGACAGGTGAGATAACCGAGGCCCAGAGAAGTGAAGTGCCTTGCCCAAGGTCACACAGCAGACAAGTGGCTGAGCCGGGATTAGAACCCACATCCTCTGATTCCCAAGTCCCGGGCTCTTACTACTAGGCCACGCTGCTTCTCGTGACCTGCCCGGTGAAAGACTGGTGCAGAGGCCCCGATTTCCTTCCAAGACGTCATTGTTGGCAATCTCGTCCGGCTGATTGATTCGGAAGAGTGTCCATGGGATGGAACCAGTTACACATCCACTCAGGAGCCTCATCCATGTTGTTTGAACAACACCAAGGCCTCCTTATGAAAAACGCCTCCATTCCGCAGATTTCTCAGTACGCATCCCTCTGTTCTCAATGGACCGCCTTTGGTAACGCTTTGGTAACGCTTTGCCAGACTTTGGTAACGCTTAGTGGAAAGCACCCGACCTTAGGAGTCAGAGGTCATGGGTTCTAATCCTGGCCCTGCCACTTGTCAGCTGTGTGACCTTGGGCAAGTCGCTTCACTTCGCTGGGCCTCAGTTAACTCATCTGTAAAGTGGGGATTAAATCTGTGAGCTCCACGTGGGGCAACTTGATAACCTTGTATTTCCCCCAGCACTTAGAATGGTGCTTGGCACATAGTAAGCGCTTAACAATTTTTTTTATAGCATTTATTAAGTGCTTACTATGTTCAAAGCACTGTTCTAAGCACTGGGGAGGTTACGAGGTGATCAGGTTGTCCCACGGGGGGCTCACAGTCTTCATCCCCATTTTACAGAGGAGGTAACTGAGGCACAGAGAAGTTAAGTGACATGCCCAAAGTCACACAGCTGGCAATTGGCGGAGCCGGGATTTGAACCCATGACCTCTGACTCCAAAGTCGGGGCTCTTTCCACTGAGCCACACTGCTTCTCTAACAACAAATAACAAATGCCATTATTATTACTTTCTTCTAGGGATTGTCTCTATCCGTTGCCAAATTGTGCTTTCCAAGCGCTTAGTACAGTGCTCTGCACACAGTAAGTGCTCAATAAATATGATTGAATGAATGAGTGAATGAATGAATCAGTCATTCCAAACTCTCATCGTCCCCAGAATCACAGAGTTGGGCAACCGACGTTTGACGTTCCCTGAAAAGCTCCTTTCTCTAACAACAATCCAGAAATCGAATTTATGTCACCACTGACCAAAATCCCGAACCTTTCTCTGCAGTAGTAAGTTGGTGCTTCTTTATTTTTTTTTACCATGTAACTGAGAGAAAATCAAAATATGGTGAGAGTCAGATGGCTGGGTAGGCCCTCTGGGTTTAATCAAATATTTTACCTCACTTCAAATTTACTTCTCTGTCAGAGAATCTGAGAAAGAGTTGCCTTTAAATAAAGTTTACTTTTGAAGTCTGCTGAATATGAGAGTTTTTCTAGGGCCATTTTATTTTATTTTATTTTATTTTTTTTTTTGCTTGTGGTGTTTTTCACTTAAGGGTAGATGGTTGTTACTTAATGTTTTGGGATTCCACAGGCAAGTAGATATTCAGGATTCTTCTCTTCTAGTAAAATGGCTTCCAGAAAGCTTCTGAACAATTCTTTGATGATGATGATATTTCCTATATAACAATGATGATAATAATAATAATGTTATTTGTAAGCGCTTGCTATGTGTCAAGCATTGTTCTAACACTGGGGTCCTTTAAGACTGTGAGCCCTCTGTTGGGTAGGGACCCTCTCTATATGTTGCCAACTTGTATTTCCCAAGTGCTTAGTACAGTGCTCTGCACACAGTAAGCGCTCAATAAATACGATTGATTGATTGATTGATTAGGGCTAATACAAGCATTCAGGTTGGACAGAGTCCCTGTCCCACATGGGGCTCCCAGTCTTAATCCTTATTTTACAGATGAGAGAACTGAAGCACAGAGAAGGTAAGTGACTTGCTTAAGGTCACACAGCAGACGTATGGCAGAGCTGGGATTAGAACCCACATCTTTCCGACTCCCAAGCCCGTGTTCTACCCACTAGGCCATCCGCTTGCCAGCACATTTCAAGCACTGGCAAAGATACAAATTCATGAGGTCACACGCAGTAGGAAGAAGGTCAAGTGTTGAAATCCCATTTTACAGATGAGAAAACCGAGGCACATAGATGTTAAGAGATTTGCCCAAGGTCACACAGCAGGCAAGTGGCAGAGCCAGGATCAGAACCTAGGTCCTTCTGACTCCCACAATACACAACACAACTGAAACAGAATATCCTTACCTTTGAGGATCTTATAATCGAGTGTAAACTTGTTGTGTGCAGGGAAGAGGTCCACGCAGAGAAGCACCGTGGCTAGAGAAGCAGCGTGGCTCAGTGGAAAGAGCCTGGGCTTTGGAGTCACAGGTCATGGGTTCAAATCCCGGCTCCACCACTTGTCAGCTGGGTGACTTTGGGCAAGTCACTTCACTTCTCTGTGCCTCAGTTCCCTCATCTCTAGAATGGGGATGAAGACTGTGAGCCCCATGTGGGACAACCTGATCACCTTGTATCTACCCCAGCATTTAGAATGCTCGGCACGTAGTAACCGCTTAACAAATACCATCATGATTATAAGTGCTTAGTACAGTGCTCTGCACACAGTAAGTGCTCAACAAATATGATTGAATGGGTGCATGGAGTGGATACAAGAAAATCGGGTTGAACACAGTCTTTGTCCCATGTGTGGCTCATAATCTCAATCCTCATTTTTACAGTGAGGTAACTGAGGCACAGAGAAATGAACTGACTTGCCCAAGGCCACACAGCAAACACTTCTGTACATATCTGCAGTGTATTTATTTATGTTAAAGTCTGTCTCCCTTTGTAGACTGAAAGCTCACTGAAGACAGGAAATGTGTCTGTTTATGGCTATGTTGTACTCACCCAAGCGCTTAGTAGCTCCACACACAGTAAGTGCTCAATAAATAAGACTGGCTGACTGCTGACTGGTTCTCTTTCAATGCACCCTTCTTTCCTGAATCAGTGCAGCTTATCTAAGAGTATCCCACACTCTTTGGCCATTCTGCACATCCATGTCTATAATAATAATAATAATAATAATAATAATAATAATAATGATTGTGGCATTTGTTTAGTATATACTATATGTCAGGCACTGTACTAAGTGCTGGGGTAGATTCATTCAATCGTATTTATTGAGGGCTGGGTAGATACAAGATAATGGGGTCAGACATAGTTCCAGTCCCACATAGGGCTCACACTCTTACTCCTCATAATAATGATGGCATTTGTTAAGCACTTACTATGTGCCAAGCACTGTTCTAAGCACTGGGGTGATACAAGGTAATCAGGTTGTCCCACATGGGGCTCACAGTCTTAATCCCCATTTTCCAGATAAGGGAACTGAGGCACAGAGAAGTGAAGTGACTTTCCCAAAGTCACAGAGCAGACAAGTGGCGGAGCTGGAATTAGAACCCATGACCTCTGACTCCCAAGCCTGTGCTCTTTCCTCTGAGCCATGCTGCTTCTCCATCATTTTACAGATGAGGTAACTGAGGGCCACAGAAGTGAAGTGGCTTGCCCAAGGTCACACAGCAGATAAATGGCAGAGCTGGGATTAGAACCCAGGCCCCCGGCATCTCAGGCCCTTGCTCTTTCCACTAGGCCACACTGCTTCTACACTATGGCGTCTTGTGTTCAATTCTGCATGTCCGTGTCCCCAGGTTCCAGGTGAAGAATCAGATGCTTTAGATACCTCACACAAAACAAGACCACTACAGCATTTTGAAAACATGAAAACAACATTTTAAACTGCTGTTACGGTAAATACTAAGTATCATTATGTCTCAAAAAAGTCCCCGACGCTGTGTAAGAAATAGGCAAAATATAGTATCTCATCTTAATATGGCTCAAATGATTCAACTGCATAAACCCAAACAAGCCTTCCTGTACTAAGTCTTGAAACAGTCTTTAATTATCTTCAGTTAATAGTACAACCTAACAGTACCTCTAATGGATTAAACTATTACCATCAGGGTTCCCAGAGGTAGACAAAGAACTTTTAGCTGGTCAATGAATTCCTAGATTAAATAGGAAACAGAAAGGATCTCCTAACAGGTCTACATTAGCCCTAAAATGTGCATTATTTGAAAACGATAGGGCTCGCGACCAAAATCTATTTCAGGACTAAGGCTTAAACCAAGGGAACCGATCCAGGAGACGTGAGGAGACAGAAGAAAATCACCTGGCTCATAGTCTCCAAAAATATTGAGAAAGAATGCACATTGTTATCAATCCTCCGCATGGTAAATAATAAAAATAACTGTGGTGTTGGTTTAGCACACACTTTGTGCCAGGCACTGCACTAAGCTCTGGAGTGGATACAAGGAAATTGGGTTGGACACAGTCCTTATTCATTTATTCATTCATTCAATTGTATTTATTGAGCGCTTACTGTGTGCAATACACTGCACTAAGTGCTTGGGAAGTACAAGTCCCTACATATAGAAACAGTTCCTACCCAACAAGCAGCTCACAGTCTAAAAGGGGGAGACAGACAACAAAACAAAACATGTAGACAGGTGTCAAAAACGAAGACCATCAAAGACCATCCGCTCAAGAATTTTCTAATCTTAAGGTCTCTAAAACTAATTTATTTCCAGATGAAAGAGTCAGGTATTCACAAACAAGTCATTAATATATTTAAGTCATGGCAAAGTGTGGACTCTCCCCATCAAGGATAATCCAGTCACAATTTGAGTTCTCATTCAGTCTTCTGCCTGTCCAATAGTGATAGAAACACTCTGTTTTCCCGGTGGAGATGTTTAAAACCCTCTTACCGTTTGTGGAATTATGTCACCTCTGAAGACACCCTTATCCCGTGTGGGGCTCACTGTCTCAATTCCCATTTTACAGATGAGGTTACTGAGGCCCGGAGAAGTGAAGTGACTTGCCTAAGGTCACTCAGCAGACAAGTGGTGGAGCTGGGATTACACCCCATAACCTTCTGACTCTAGGCCTTCACTACACCATGTTGTTGCAGCTTTGATTTAAAACTAGATGAGGAAAATTAATTTATTAATTAGTTGTGGTGTTTGCTAAGAGTTTACTTATGTGCTAAGAACTGTGCTAAGAGTTGGAATAGATACAAGATCAAAAGGTCAAACACTGTCCCTGTCACTATCTTAATCTTCCTAGATTAAATAGGAAACAGAAAGGATCTTCTAACAGGTCTACATTAGCCCCAAAATGTGCATTATTTGAAAACAATCAGGCTTAAAACTAAAATCTGTTTCAAGGTTTCCCCCTTCTAGACTGTGAGCCCGTTGTTGGGTAGGGGCCGTCTCTATATGTTGCCAACATGTACTTCCCAAGCGCTTAGTACAGTGTTCTGCACACAGTATGCGCTCAAAAGTACGATTGAATGAATGAATGAATGAATGAATGAATGAATGGAAAGAGAACAGGTATTTAATCCCCATTTTACACATGAGGAAATGGAGGTAAAAAGTGATTAATAATAATGATGGCATTTGGTAAGCGCTTACTATGTGCAAAGCACTGTTCTAATCACTGGGGGGGATACAAGGTGATCAGGTTGTCCCACGTGGGGTTCACAGTCTTAATCCTCATTTTACAGATAAGGGAACTGAGGCACAGAGAAGTGAAGTGACTTACCCAAGGTCACACAGCAGACCCGTGGTGGAGCTGGAATTAGAACCCATGACCTCTGACTCGCAAGCCCATGCTCTTCCCACTGAGCCACATTGCTTCTCTGTTAGGTGATTTGCCCAAGTTATATGGAGGCTAGCGGCCGAGCAGAGATTAGAACCCAGGTCCTCTGATTCTCAGGACATTATTCCTTCCACTAGACTATAGTGCTTCCCCAGATGAAAAAAGAAGACAGATAGCTCTTCATTCCATATATTAGAAAAAAGATGTAAATTATGGTATGGATTTTTCCTTAGCTGCATAAGCACTTTCTTTAGTGGATGTAGAAGAAAAAAATTATACCTGGAACACTTCAGCACCCCTTTAAAGTCACCAGAACAGAACAATTAGAGGATTTTTTTTTTTTTTGGAGTTTCTGCATCAGATCATCTCTCAGCCCAGCCTCTCTGCTTAGCTAGCCTTTCACAAGCGAGTTTTTATCTTCTGGCCCTCCATTCAAAAGGCAGGGTCTTTGAATATCCTTTAGAAAAGTGGCATGATTTGATTTTTTTAAAATAAAGCTTCCAAGTACAAGGAAGCACGGAGGCTCACGAAGAGTGGTTGAAAGTAGCTAGCAGAAAGGCTTTGGGTAGCAGAGATGAAAAGCTGGAAAACAGAAAAGGCAAATTTTTTAAAAAAAATACATTGCCTCCAAACTTTAACAGGTATATGTTGCCAACTTGTACTTTCCAAGCACTTAGTACAGTGCTCTGCACACAGTAAGCACTCAATAAATACAATTGAATGAAAGAATGAAAAGGTATGTTTTATTTCTTTTGTAAATGCTTTACTTTTATTGGGTCTTCTCCCCAAACATGTCCTATACCTCCACCCAAAGTGATGAAGGATATAACATATTGTACTTCCCAAGCGCTTAGTACAGTGCTCTGCACACAGTAAGCACTCAATAAATACAATTGAATGAATTCTCTCAAGCGCTCAGTGCAGAGCTCTGCGCACAGCAATCACTCAATAACCACTATTGATTACTGATTGATTGCCGACTCTAATCATTCTAAGTTTTTTAAAGAACCAAATAACTCTTTCGAAGCTGGTTTCCCAATTTTTCAGAACCTCAATTGAAAATGGCCCTGGGGCAACAAAGAAAATAAAATTCCCTGCACTGCTGAAGTCAATCTGCTTTCAGATGGAGGAAAAACATGCATGCTTGTGTGTGTGTGTGTGTTTGTGCATGTGTGTGTGTGTGTGTGTTTATAGCACTTGTTAAAGTATTTACAGTGTATTAGGCACTAGGCAGATACAAGGTAATCAGGTTGGATACAGCTAATGTCTCACATGGGGCTTCCAGTCTTCATCCCCATTTTACAGATGAGGTAACTGAGGCACAAAGTAGTTAAGATGATTTGCCCAAGGTCCCGCAGCCAACAAAGGTGGAGCTGGGATTAGAACCCAGGTCCTTCTGACTCCCAAGCCCGTGTTTTATCCGCTAGATTATGTGGATTTATCCATGCATGTTCTGCTCTCCCCTTTTAGACTGTGAGCCCACTGTTGGGTAGGGACTGTCTCTATATATTGCCAATTTGTACTTCCCAAGCGGTTAGTATAGTGCTCTGCACATAGTAAGCGCTCAATAAATACGATTGATGATGATACTGGTGCGTGACTTTTTTCCCCCCTTTTCAACATTTTTAAACTTCTTAGACTAAGGCCTCATTTTTATTATGACATGTTTCTTTTTAGAGACCATTTACCTGGAAAGGGTGTGAAGAAGTCCTTGCCTAGAAATCCTTTCTCTATTTACAGTGGTAAAGTTGTACATCTATTTCTCTCAAGCAGGGTATGATTTTATGTGCCATTCTGCAGGTAATTCTTTCTTCCCTTGACATACCTAATCATAACTATTTGTTTCCCTCATTTGAAAAGATGTGACATTTCTCTCTCTCTCTCTCTCTCTCTCTCTCTCTCTCTCTCTCTCTCTCTCTCTCAGCACTCTCTTTGATTTCTGAGAAAGAAAAGTGCAGTTTTCTGTCAGCATTTCCCAGGTGTGCTACATATTTAGACTTCGCTTAGAAGACATTGGTTAAATCTCACTCATTGAATTTATTTATTGACTGAGACACAAACACCTTTATGTCTCCAGTAATAATAATAATAATGATGACGGTATTTGTTAAGCACTTGGTATTGTTATTGTTATTATTCATTCATTCATTCAGTTGTATTTATTGAGCACTTACTCTGTGCAAAGCTCTGTACCAAGTGCTTGGGAGAGAACAGTAACAAACTGACACATTCCCTGCCCACAACAAGCTCACAATCTAGAACTGTCAAGCACTGATCTAAGCGCTGGGGAAGATACAAGGTGATCAGGAGGGACACAGTCCCTGTCCCACATGGGGTTCACAGTCTTAAGGTGCATTTGTAGATGAGTCAATCAGTCAGTCAATCGTATTTATTGAGTACTTGCTGTGTGCAGAGCATTGTACCAAGCATGTGGGAGAGGACAATATAACAACAAACAAACACATTCCCTGCCCTTATGGTCTAGAAGGGGAGGAAGACATTTATATCAATAAATATATGGCAGATATGTCCATAAGTCCTGTGGGGTTGGGAGGGGAGAAGAATAAAGGGAGCAAATCAGGGTGATGCAGAAGGGAGTGGGAAAAGAGGAAAGGAGGGCTTATTCAGGGAAGGCCTCTTGGAGGAGATATACCTTTAATAAGGATTTGAAGGTCGGGGGGGAGAATAATTGTCAGAAGTACAGCGAGAAGGAATGAAGGAACTAAGGATCAGAGAAATCAAGCAACTTGGTCACACAGAGCAGACAAGAGCGGGGCCAGGGATTAGAACCCACATCTTTCTAACTCTCAGACCCAGGCTCTACCCATTAGGTGATGCTGCTTCTCCAGAACTTAATACAATGCTCAAGGAAATGCCTAGGGGGGCGAAAATATACTGTTACCATCTCCTTAGGAATATTTCCGAGTTTTCTCAACGAGAAAGAACCCCAGGATTGCCTTGTGCCGTACACATCAATATCAGAAATACAAAAGTTCCCATTTAACTTATTTGAACGGGCGGGCTTTTGGCACGTATTGTGATACTTCATTCGGGAAATATGAAAGTATAATCACTCCCCCCGATCCTTAGAGACCTTAAACCTTACTTTTTAAAGAGAAACCAGTCATGAAGTCACTCCCTGGGTAGTAAGCTCTTTTGAAGAGTCATAAATTTTGCAGAACTCGGGCAGAAGGTGATCGCAGGAGGCAATATATCAAAAATTGAATAGGTTTTTCCTTCTTCGAAAAGAGCAACATTCGAATTCTCCAGGAGCTGGGGCCGCAGACAGAAACAGAAAACCTGAGCAGTTTACTGACTCCCGGAGATCAAATCTAGTAACATTGTACTTCCCAAGTGCTTAGTACAGTGCTCTGCACACAGTAAGTGCTCAATGAATGTGATTGAATGAATGAATGAATGAATGAACTGAGAGAAGCAGTGCAGCCTAATGAAAGGAGCATGGGCTTAAGACTGTGTCCAACCCAACTATCTCGTATTGACCTCAGTGCTTACCACAATGCCTGACACATAATAACTGCGTAACAAGTACAATTATTATTATTATCATCATCATCATCATCACTACTATAAAGATACTTTCAACTAGTAGAGAGGACTTTCAGTCTCTCCTCCTGCCTCATCTTACTGCCAAGCAGCATGGCTTAGTGAATAAGCCATACTGGTACATATTGTACATATTGTACATATTTGTACAATATTTACTATTTACTACATATTTACTATTCTATTTATTTTATTAATATGTTTTGTTTTGTTGTCTGTCTCCCCCTTCTAGACTGTAAGCCGGCTGTTGGGTAGGGACAGTCTCTATATTTTGCCAACTTGTACTTCCCAAGTGCTTAGTACAGTGCTCTGCACACAGTAAGCGCTCAATAAATATGATTGAATGAATGAATGAATAAGGCACAGGCTTGGGAGTCAGAAGGTCATGGGTTCTAATTCTGCCCCTCCACATGTCTGCTGTGTGACCTTGAGCAAGTCATTTCTCTTATCTGTGCCTCAATTCCCTGATCTGTGAAATGGGGAGTAATAGTGTAAGCCTTATGTGGCACAGGGACTGTGTCCAACCTAACTTGAATCTACCCCAGAGCTTATAACAGTGCTTGGCACATAGTAAGCGCTTAGCAAGTACCACAATTACCATTAAGAAGAAATTGAGAAGCAGCGTGGCTCAGTGGAAAGGGCACGGGCTTTGGAGTCAGAGGTCATGGTTTCAAACCCCGGCTCTGCCAACTGTCAGCTGTGTGACTTTGGGCAAGTCACTTCACTTCTCTGTGCCTCAGTTCCCTCATCTGTAAAATGGGGATTCAAACTGTTAGTCCCCCGTGGGTCAACCTGATCACCTTGTAACCTCCCCAGCGCTTAGAACAGAGCTTTGCACATAGTAAGCGCTTAACAAATACTATTATTATTATTATTATTATTATTATTATTATTATTATTATTATTCTCTCTGGGCCCGTGATATGAGCTGTCCAGAAATGAGGCTACAACCTTCTAAGGTTTGGGTAAATACCAGAGCAATCAGGAGAAACACAATGATGCCAATCCTTTTTAGCCCATTCATGATGAATTGTTTTCATAAGCACTAGAAACAAATTCTATTAATGCCTGGTTAATACAAGCAGTTTGACTAAGACCATCATGAAACAGGCCAATTGCTAATGTTTTGCAACCTGCTGTTAGGACACCTTAGTTTTTGAAGAGTGCTTTGATTCCCCAAACTCTCTTATATTACCCGCACCATTTTTTGTGTTTTCACCCAATAACACTGTGAGGTTAGTAGAAAGATAGTTTTTTGTCATCCCCTTTTTCAGATGAGGAAACTGACATACAGGGAGGTTAAGTGACTTGTCCAAGGCCATACAGCAGGATAGTGGCAGAGCTCAGACTAGGGTCCAGGTCCTCCAGTTTCTAGACTGGAGCTCTTTATTCATTCAATCATATTTATTAAGTGCTTACTGTTTGCAGAACACCGTACTAAGTGCTTCAGAGAGTACAACATAACAATAGGCAAACACATTCCCTTTTCCACTTCTCCACACTATTCTTACATCTCCCCAATTAAATTGTAAGCTCCTCAAGGGCAGGTGTCACTTAACTTGCTTATGGTATTCTCTCCCAAGTGCTCGGTACAGCTCTCTGCAAATTTTTTTTTTCAAATTGTATCTGTTAACTATGTGCCAGACACTGTAGTAAGCCCTGGGATAGATACAACGTAATCAGGTTGGACACAGTCCCTGTCCACATGAGGCTCACAGTCTTAATCCCCATTTTACAGATGATGCAATTTAGGCACTGAGAAGTGAAGTGACTTTCCCAAGGTTACACAGCAGAGGGGCGATGGAGCCGTGACTAGAACCCAGGCCTGGGCTCTTTCCCTTAGGCCACACTGCTTCTCTCAGAAGATGCTCCAGAAATACCCGATCAATTGTTAGTTTGTCCTTTGCAGGTCTGACTAATGTTTAAATTGGTAACTAAAATACCGTAGCGTGTTAAACATCCCATTATAAGAATCTTTCACCTTGACCTTTTCCGTTTCTCCATCAAGAAACAGTTATCGGGAGCCAAATTCCAGCAAATTAGAGAGAGCAATGCCGCTATCAAAGATAACTTCATCAGCAGAAATCACACAACCACCAAGCAAACAGAACAATGAAGAAATCAATTATTGTCTTGCAGTGGTTCAGCAAGCCCATTGTATGGTCAGCTATTCTCCAGCTGTTGTCTGTGTGCTGACACCAATAAATCCCCTCTCTAGTCTTCCTGGATTTCTGTTCCTGCTTTTTCTACACAAAAGAGGGCATTTTCCGCTACATCCCAGAAGACTTCCACTGATTCAACACTGGTCTTTGAAGAGGTTGGAAATACGGCGTTTCTCTTCCCAAGGGAATCCCAGACCCTTCAAATAACTTACGGAGCCACTGTCCGATGGCAGGAAATCGGGGACAGGGTGGAATTACCTGGACAAACTCATATTTCATTGAGGAATATAATGCTCATTTCAGAAAACCAGATCTCAATTTAAAAGCCAATTGTATGATTCTATATGCTGGGAGCTACTGCTTATCTTAGCAAAGCTAAACAGCTTTCAGGATCCCGAAATTATCTTTCTACCATTGTAGAGGGTACAATTGTTCATGTTGGGGATGTCTTCTTTTGCCACGGGAAGCAGCATTACCTAGCAGAAAGAGCACAGGCCTGAGAGTCAGAGGACCTGAGTTCAAATCCTGACTCCAGTCCTTGCCTGCTGCATGACCTCGGCCACCTAATTTCCCTGGGCCTTGATTTTCTTCTCTGTAAACATAGAGATTGAACACCATTTCTCAGTACTATATCTAGCCCAACTAGGCACATAGTAAGCTCTCGACAAATATCACAATCATTATCAATCAATCAATCAATCAATTGTATTTATTGAGTGCTTACTGTGTGCAGAGCACTGTACTAAGTGCTTGGGAAGTACAAGTTGGCAACATATAGAGACGGTCCCTGCCCAACAGTGGGCTTACAGTCTAGAAGGGGGATACAGAGAACAAAACAAAACGTATTAACAAAATAAAATAAATAGAATAGATATGTACAAGTAAAATAAATAAATAAATAGAGTAATAAATACGTGCAAACATATATACATATATACAGGTGCTGTGGGGAAGGGAAGGAGGTAAGGCAGGGGGGATGGAGAGGGAAAATTAGTAGAAGATGCAATGATTTTCTCCTAATCTGTGATTTGGTAGTGAGAAGTGAACTTCACTAGGAGAGATGTTGTGATCTCTTCATCATCAATAAGTGGATTAATGAGCTTAGTAGAGTGCTCTGCACACAATAAGCGCTCAATAAATATGATTGAATTAATGTTATTGTCTCTCTGAAAATCTATATTCAAGTTAGACTGCAAATTCCTTGAGGACAGGGATTTTCTCTATCAATTCCATTGTAGTGTATTCTCCCAAGAGCATAGAACAGGGATCTGCTCACAGTAAATGCTTGATTACTACCACCAATTGATTGATTAATTAATTCTACAAATCTGAGCCCACATCTTAATTGCTATTGAGTGATGTTGCTCTGGGTCCTAGTACTTTGAAGGAGAAATTGGATTTTCTTAATAATGTAAATGAAAAGAATGTCAGGCTCCTGTTAACATCTTGTTTTCTAATTCTTCTGTCCAGGAAGATGTATTATATTATTCATTTAATCATATTTATTTAGTGCTTACTGTGTACAGAGCACTGTACTAATCTCTTGGAAAGTACAGTTCAGCAACAAAGAGAGATGATGCCTGCCCACAGTGTGTTCACAGTCTAGAAGTCGGGAGACTGGCATCAAAACAAGTAAACAGGCATCAATAGCATCAATATAAAGAAATAGAATTATAGATATATATCCATCATTAATATTAATAAATAGAATTTTAAATATGTACATATATACACAAGTTCTGTGTATTATTATTAGTCGTAATTATGATTTATTTACTATAGAGTAGAAACAACAATATCAGTCAATCAGTCAAAAGCATTTATTGAGCACAGCACTAAGCTAAGCACTTGAAAAGTCCAATATAACAAAGCTGATAACTACTATCCCTGCCCTCAAGGAGCCTACAGTCTACAGGACAGACAGATATTAAAACAGATTAAGAATAGGGGAAACAGTACTGCATAAAAGGTATTGTGAGGCTGATGTGTATATATAAGTAATAATAATAATAGTAGCAATAATAATAATAATGGAATTTATTAAGTGCTTACTATGTGCAAAGCACTGTTCTAAGCACTGGGGAGGTTACAAGGTGATCAGGTTGTCCCCTGAGGGGCTCTCAGTCTTAATCCCCATTTTACAGATGAGGTAACTGAGGCCCAGAGAAGTAAAGTGACTTGCCCAAAGTCACACAGCTGACAGTTGGCAGAGCCAGGATTTGAACCCATGACCACTGACTCCAAAGCCCATGCTCTTTCCACTGAGTCCTTCCACACGCATGTCTACACAACATTCCCGTAAGGGAGGGAAAGAGGGGTATTTTTCTCCTCATTTTATAGATAAGGAAATGGAAGTGTAGAGAGTTTAATCAATCATTGGCATGGACTGAGCACTTTCTGTATGTGGAGCACTGTACTAATCACTTGGGAGAGTAATAATAATAATGACAATGTTGGTATTTGTTAAGTGCTTACTATGTGCCAAGCACTGTTCTAAGCACTGGGGTAAATACAAGGTAATCATGTTGTCCCACGTGGGGCTCACAGTCTTCATCCCCATTTTACAGATGAGGGAACTGAGGCCCAGAGAAGTTAAGTGACTTGCCCAAAGTGACACAGCTGAGAAGTGGTGGAGCCAGGATTTGAACTCATGACCTCTGACTCCAAAGCCCGGGCTCTTTCCACTGAGCCATGTAGAGTACAACCTATTAGACAATCATGATTGTTACCGAGAGAGGCAAACAAAAGATGACTGACAAAAAGAGGTATGGACGACTTACTAGATAACAAAGGGGAGGCCTGGTGAAAAGAGTGGAGGTCTCACTTCTAACATTTGCCTGCTGGTAGACCTTGATCACACCTCTCAACTACTTCTGTGAGCCTCAGTATTCTCATCTGTGAGATGGGGATTGAACGTTTGCTCTCTATTTTAGACTGTGAACCCCAGGTGAGTCAGGGGTTGTTTAGGTCCCCATTATTTTGTATCTACCCCAGTACGTAGTCTATTGTTTGGATCAGAGTAAGTGTTTCATAATAATATGGTGATAATAATTCTATTATCATAATATAACACTCTCCTATGAATCAACACTTTCTCATGACAGGAGAGTTTGCATATGCCAGTGAAGCTTGGCGCTATGCCAAAAATAGATATTCTCTCATCGGTATTACCCAAAATGGAAAAGTCTAAGCCACAAGGTCAGATAAAGTTGATTCAGCGTGGCTCAGTGGAAAGAGCCCGGGCTTTGGAGTCAGAGGTCATGGGTTCCAATCCTGGCTTCGCCAACTGTCAGCTGTTTGACTTTGGGCAAGTCACTTCACTTCTCTGGGCCTCAGTTACCTCATCTGTAAAACGGGGATTAAGACTGTGAGCCCCTCGTGGGACACCCTGATCACCTTGTAACCTCCCCAGTGCTTAGAACAGTGCTTTGCACATAGTAAGCACTTAATAAATGCCATTATTATTATTATTATTCACCTGTGCTGGGCAGCAGTGGCATGGGAAACACTCAAAGGCAGATGATCAAGTGCTCAAGATGCTGATCAAAGGCAATGACAGAGATTTAAGTTTTTACTGGCCAGAAGAAGGCAGTGGTAAACCACGTCCGTACTTTTTCCCAAGAAAAATCCCTGGATACGCATGCCAGAATGACATGGAAGGGGCAGACCATCATCTAGATGTATGGAGGTGAGCTCCTAGGTGAGCTCCTACTGAGAGCTCACCTCCTCCAGGAGGCCTTCCCAGACTGAGCCCCCTCCTTCCTCTCCCCGTCCCCATCCCCCACCCTACCTCCTTCCCCTCCCCACAGCACCTGTATATATGTTTGTACAGATTTATTCCTCTATTTATTTTACTTGTACATATTTACTATTCTATTTATTTTATTTTGTTAATATGTTTTGTTGTCTGTCTCCCCCTTCTAGACTGTGAGCCCGCAGTTGGGTAGGGACCATCTCTATATGTTGCCAACTTGTACTTCCCAAGCGCTTAGTACGGTGCTCTGCACACAGGGAGCGCTCAATAAATACGATTGAATGAATGAATGAATGAATGAATGAATGAATGAATGAAGACCATGACCACAGTGGCAGAGGAGCCACTGGTGGGGCTGCAGAAATAGTAGAGGATGGGACATTCTGGAGAGAGACGTAACCATGGTATCGCTACGAATCGAACACGACTCAATGGCATTCAAGAGAAAGAATAATATAATAATAATAATGATGATGGCATTTGTTAAGCGCTATGCGCAAAGCACTGTTCTAAGTGCTGTAATAAAATTGATCATCAGCATTAAGTGCTTACTATGCCCCAAGCACTGTACTATACAATGGGGTAGATACAAGGTCATCAGGTCAGACACAGCCGCTTTTCCACCTAGCCTAAGTGGGAGGGAGAATGGGTATTTAATCTCTGTTTTACGGAGCCAGAAACTGAAGCTCAGAGAGGAAAATGATTTGCGCAAAGACACACTGCAGGTAAATGGCAGACAGAGTCCTCTGACTCTCAGGATGGTGGTCTTTCAACCAGGCCAAGCTACTAAATAATACGCCATCATTCTTAAGGGCGATGAGAGGACGTGAGAGCATGAGAAGCAGCATAATGTAGTGGATCGATCATAACCCTGGAAGTCATTAGGTCATGGGTTCTAATCCCGGCTCTGCCACTTGTCCACTATATGACCTTGGACAAGTTGCTTCACTTCTCTGTGCCTCAGTTACCTCAGCTGAAAAATGGGGATTGAGACTGTGAGCCCCACGTGGGACAGGGACTGTGTCCAACCCTTTTTACTTGTATGTACACCAGTGCTTAGTACAGTGCTTGGCACACAATAAGCTCTTAACAAATACCATAATCATTAATAATAGTAGCGAATGGCACGGCCTTTAGTCTAATGGAGAAGCCCTATTTCCGCTCTTTCTTCAGTGAAGCGTGAATGGAGGAGAGCAAAAGATTCAACCTGAAACTGGGAACAAGAAGCCGAGAGGGTCAACTCACATCCTCATTCAGAGCTTATACGATGTGTTCCCAACCCAAGGCTTTAAAACAGCTCACCAGGAAGGCTTCTGTGAGACCATCAGCTTTTCATAGCAGTGACAGGCCTTAAAGCCTATTCAACAAAACATTCTCAATGAAATATTTATAAACGAAGACGAACTCTAATGAACTGACAACCAAAGCGCAATGGGGAATGGATCACAAGACTTCCAATTAGTCCACCAACACACTTGCCAAAAAAAAAAAAAATACCTTTTTTCAACAGAATAAAGTAGATTTTCGGAAACTGCAAAACTGCCGGAGCAAAGTTGGACGAAATGTGCCACCTGCCTTTTCTCGATACAAGTTTTGCTTTGATTTCCGACTTCCGAGTAACGGTCTTCAAAAACACTTCATCTGAGTCTTTAAAGAAACAGGCTATATATCAAGGACTGGATAGCTTAAGGCATCGGTAATGGAATTGGAAATAGGATATGGAGGTTTTGGCCGTAATGTCACTGGTTCAACTGCAGCCTCAGTCACACTCAGCAAAAGTTGTTACCATCTTATAACCATTCCGTGATTAATGTGGAATGAGATGGCTGACCTCACGCCCCATGGGAGGAGAATCGTGAAATCAGTGGGAAAGAGTGATTTTTCTCTTTTTGGAAAGGAGCTCTGGTTTTCACAAGATAAATGTACCGGTCCGATGACACCAGACTGAAAACTCGACTTGTGTTTCTTCAGAACATTATATGGTTCTATTTTACTCAGGCAGGCAGGTCAGTTACCAGATGGCCAGACAGCTAACTAGCTTGGGAAGCAGTGCGGTGTAATGGAAAGAGCAGGGGTCTGATTGTCGGGAATCCTAGGTTTTGCTCCCAGGACCACGAAAGGCCTGTGGTGTGACCTTGGGCAAGTCTCTTCCACTCAATTTCCTTGTGTGCAGAATGGAGGCAAAAATACCCGTTCTTCCTCCCTTTTTAATGAGAGCTCTTTTATGGCTAAGGGATTGTGTCCGATCTGATTATTTCTTATCTAAACCAATGTTTAGCGCACTGCATGCTGCAGAATGAGATCACCATAAATGACAATACCAGTATTATTTTTACTGGGAGAGAGAATGGAAATGATAATCAGCACTTAGAACAGTGCTTGGTACATGGTGAGTGCATAACAAATACCATTATTATTATTATAAGGATAACTGTGGTAGTTGTAAAACACTTACTATGTTTCAGGCACTGTACTAAGAGTTGGGTAGATAAAAGCAAATCATGTTGGACACAGTCCCTGTCCCACATTCATTCATTCATTCATTCAAACGTATTTAGTGAGCTCCTACTGTGTGCAAAGCACTGCACTATTAGCTTGGGAGAGTACAAGATAACAATAAACAGACCCATTCCCTTCCCACAGTGGGACTCACAGTCTTAATCCCCATTTTACAGATGAGGTAACTGAGTCCCAGAGAAATGAGGAGACTTGCCCAATGTCACCACCAGACAAGTGGTGGAGCTGAGATTAGAACCCAGGTCCTTCTGATAAACAGGCCCATTCTCTAATCATCAGGGCATGCTAGTGGCTCTGAAGCAAGAGGTCATTTTGTGGACTATAAAAAAAAATCTAGTCTTCGAAAAGCTGTCATCATACCCCCCAAAATCAATATTTAAGCAATGGTATTTATTGAGCTCTTATTATGTGTAGAGCACTGTACTAAATGCTTAGAAAAATACAAATATGCCAGCAGCAGAAGTCCTGGTTTGGAAAATGTTGCTTCCCAGATTGGCAGATTGTAATCACCATGAGGACTGTGTTTTCTGACTCTATTGTTTTCTTTCTAACGTTTAGTACGGTGCTCTGCCTTCATTCAATCATATATATTCAGTGCTTACTGTGTGCAGAGCACTGTACTAATTTAAGCATTTGGTAGAGTACAATATTAATTCATTCATTCAATAATATTTATTGAGCACTTACTCTGTGCAGAGCACCGTACTAAGTGCTTGGGAAGTATGAATTGGCAGCATATGGAGATGGTCGCTACCTAACAATGAGCTCACAGTCTAGAAGGGGGAGACACAACATAACAAAACAAGTAGACAGGCTTCAATACCATGAGAATAAATAGAATTATAGCTATATTCACTTCATTAATAAAATAGAGTAATAAATATGTACAAATAAAATAAAGAGTAATAAATATGTACAAATGTATAGAAGTGCTGTGGGGAAGGGCAGAGAAGGGGAGTCGGGGCGATGGGGAGGGGAGGAGGTGGAGGAGGAGAAGAGGAAAAATGGGGGGGCTCGGTTTGGGAAGGCCTCCTGGAGGAGGTGAGCTCTTAGTAGGGCTTTGAAGGGAGGAAGAGAGCTAGTTTGGCAGATGTGTGGAGGGAGGCATTCCAGGCCAAAGGTAAGATAAAGGGACATATTTCCCACCCACAATGAGCTTACCGTCTAGAGTAAATCTGTACCTGCACAGAGTAGGTGTTCAATCCATTGCATTGATTGGTTATTATAATTGAGCTTTAGTAACTGCTCACAGGCTGCAGTCAGGACGAGGACTTTCGGTTCTGTCAACATCCACAGAGGTCATTTGGAGAGCAAAATCAGCCAGTCACAGGCATGGGATCCTGCCCATCAGAAATGACATTCCTGGTAGAATCAGTGGTCAACCCAGAATAATAATAATAATAATAATAATAATGACTTTCTTAAGCGCTTACTGTGTGCTAAGCACTGTTCTAAGCACTGAGCACTGTTCTAAGTGCTGGCACTGTTCTAAGCGCTAATGAAAAGAAGGATGTTCTTTCTCCAACAGCAGCACCGGGAAGCTGGAAGGAACTGTTTGATCATTTCCCACCAGACATTTTGGGAAAATACTCCAGAAAGATAATAATGATAATAATAATGGTATTTGTTAACCGTCTGGCTTAGTGGAAAGAGGATGGACTTGGTCATTTCCCACCAGACATTTTGGGAAAATACTCCAGAATGATAATAATGATAATGATAATGGTATTTGTTAAGCACGTGGCTTAGTGGAAAGAGCATGGACTTGGGAGTCAGAGGTCATAATCATAGTAATAATAATATAATGGTGATTGTTAAGCACATACTATGTGCGAAGCACTGTTCTAAATGCTGGGGGGAGACACAAAGTGATCGGTTTATCCCATGTGGGGTTTACAGTCTTAATCCCCATTTTACAGATGAGGTAACTGAGGCACAGAGAAGTTATGTGGCTTGCCCAAGGTCATACAGCTGACAAGTGGCTGAGCCAGGATTTGATAAGTGCTTAGTACAGTGCTCTGCACACAGTAAGCGCTCAATGAATATGATTAAATAAATGAATAAATGAATGAATTTGAACCCATGACTTCTGACTCCCAAGCTCACACTCTTTCCACTGAGCCATGCTGCTTCTCTAATCCCACCTCTGCCACTTGTCTGCTGTGTGACCTTGGGCAAGTCACTTGACTTCTCTTTGCCTCAGATACCTCATCTGTAAAATGGGGATTAAAAGTGTGAGCCCCATGTGGAACTACCTAATTACCCTGTATCCACCTCAGTGCTTAGAACAGAGCTTGGCACATAGCACTTAACAAATATCATAATTATTATTATTATTATTAAGCACTTACTATGTGCCAAGCACTGTTCTAAGCGCTGGGATAGATACAAGGTTATCAGATTGTCCCACCTGGGGCTCACAGTCTTAATCCCCATTTTACAAATGAGGAACTGAGGCACAGAGAAGTTAAGTGACTTGCCCAAAGTCACAAAGCCGACAAGTGGCAGTTGGAATTAGAACCCACGACTTCTGACTCCCAGAATTGAAAGAGTTGAAAGATCTCAACTTTTCCACTTCAGTCATCTTAACTAGTCATGGCCACTAGAGTATGGATTTGTGCCAAGATCCTTTTATCCTTCTTAGGATTCTCTCTTCCCTCATGCATTTGGAATCCATTTGCCGGGAAAACTGTCTTGAGCTCTCCAAGCCCGTTTGTTATCCTGCCAAAGTTCCACCTTGAGCTGTCCCATATTCTGACTACCTCGAGAAAGTACTGGTCAAAGTTTTGACTTTGAAAGGGCTCACTCTGAAATGTTGGGGCTGGGAATTCTTCCTTCAGCATTGCCAATTTGGATCCAAAAACCAACATGCTGGACATTCACGCCAGTTCCAGTTTTTTGAAAAGTGATGGCTTTTCTAGAGCAAGCATTAGGAGCAAGGCACTGTACTAAGCACTTGGTAAACTGCAACAGAAACACAAAACGTGTTCCTCGACCACAGAGGTCTTACACTCTAATGGGGAAGACAGACATAGCATAATAATAATGATAATAATATTGAGGACACTTGGTTTTATGCCCTTACTCTGTGCCAAGCACACTGCTAAGCACTGGGGTAGATACACACGAAGTTCCTGTCCCACACGGGGCCCAAAGTCTGAGAGGAGAGAAGAACAGGTATTTAATATCTGTTTTTTAAATGATGTAATATACCTGAGGAACAGCAAAGCTCAGTGACTTGTCCAAGGTCACAACGCAGACAAATGGCAGAGCAGAGAGTAGAGACATCTACAAATTGAGTTATCAGAATGACCTAGTATAACTTTCATGAGACACCTATGCCTAAGTGTTGAGGCTGGATACAAATAAATATGTAAGTGTTATCAGCGGCTGTTGGATGGATAAGGCTTGCGGGGCTGGGAGCCAATTGGGGCCACCTTATCAAAGGAGACCTCCGATGAAACAATATGTCTTCTCTGGCCAGACAGCCACAGTCAATCTCCCAAACACAGAGAGGAGAAAGTTAACTTCTGGAGAGGGAAACTTTTGCGCAGAAATGAATTCTCGTTCTCATTAGAGCGGGCTATTGTTTAAACTGTCACACTGGCCAGAGTAGAGCTAAAATTACATATGAGAATCTTTCAGATTGTCATTTCACGGGTCTTTCTGAACAAAGGAAATCAGATTGTTTGCAATCATTTGTTCTGTCATGGGGAAAAGGGATGTAAAGTAATATCCCAGCCGCAACGTTTTTAGGCTTCTCTCTGCAGAGCTTTGCGAAGTCAACTAGAAGGAGAAATTCTGCCCTTCTTGATCCCAGTTTACATAAAACAGCTGTGAATTCAGATTCCACACTCCATCACTCATTTTGATGTGTTTTCTTTTGATCCCTGGAAAGAAATATATTTATAATTTCCAGAAGAACTGCCTCAGAGGTAAGTGGTATCCAAATATTGTTCTGTAGAGGTAAAAAATGTACTATGTCAGTGGCATTTGGCTGTGGATTGATGATGCACTGTGCTAGGGTATAGAGACATCCTTCCTATAAAACTTGTAACATTATGGTTTAGGGACTATTTAACCTTTAACACAAATCTTTTTTATTTCCCCTCTGGAATTCAAAGCACTTTATTCTTTTATATTGCGTTTCTTCTTTTTTCTTTCTTTTTCCATTTTCCCATGCTGTGTCCGCTGCAATTTCGATCTCTGGCAAGCTCGAAGAAGGGCAGAAACAAAAAGTACGATTGCATTACCCAACAACTGAGAAAAGCAATGTGAGGAGCGGCAACGTTTAAGGCTGTGAATTTTTTGTTTAAATGAGTGAGAAATTGGACCGGGAATGGTTAGAATGGTGAGACACCCAGAACTGCTGAAATTGATTTCTTATTGTTTTCAGTGGAACTTTTTCTGGTGATGAATATTGAGACTAAATAATTAAGAGGTGCCAAATATGAAGACACAAATGCAACTATCAGCAATAACCATCAGAAATAAGAGGCTTTGATATCGGGCATAGAGTCTGTGTCAAAAAATGACTGTTTTCAGGCTCCAGTCAATGACGTTATGTGCGTTCTAAGTTTCCGAGGTTGGAAGGGGAAGAAAGAGGAAGTAATCTGAAAGGCTCCATGAGAGAGGGGTTGGGGTAAGGCGTGATGAAATTGATGATGTCCCTTAAATGATCTGACTTCCACATTTATTCTCCGCATTTACCCTAAGTGAAGAAAAAGCAGACAAACTGCAAGTTGTTATGTGAATTAGCTATAGGAGAGTCGTAACATTTCTTTTTTCTCTTTCCATCTTCACAAAGACAAAGATCGCCATCAGCCTACTGCGGGAAAATGAGAAAGGAAGAAAATAAAATGTTTTGAATTCTAGTGGGACAATAAAAAAAGATTTGCATTAAAGGTTAACTAGTCCCCGAACAATAATCCTCTAAGTTTTATGGGAATGATTTCTCTATATCCTGTACAATGCATCATCAATCCACTTCCAAATGCTGTAGATATTGAAGTTGTCTCTCTCTGGTTCAGAGTGTTTGGATACGACTGAAGTACAAAGGAGTTATTTTAGGAATGGAGGTTTATCCAAGAAAGTGACAAGGGATCATGTCGTAAGAAGTCGCAGTAAACTGAGCTGTTCCGCAAGAATAGATTTTAATGGCCACATGATTCTGAAACTACAGACCCCACTAGATTGTAAGTATCTTGTAGATGGGGATCTGGTCTTAGTGATGGCATTTATTAAGTGCTTACTATGGGTAAAGCACTGTTCTAAATGCTGGGGAGGTTACAAGGTGATCAGGTTGTCCCATGTGGGGCTCACAGTCTTCATCCCCATTTTCCAGATGAGGTCACTGAGGCCCAGAGAAGTCAAGTGACTTGCCCAAAGTCACACAGCAGACAGTTGGCGGAGGCAGGATTTGAACCCATGACCTCTGACTCCGAAGCCCGTGCTCTTTCCACTGAGCCACGCTGCTTCTCCTAACTGTGGACACTTGTCTGCGGTGTGACCCTGGGCTAGTCACTTCACTTTTCTGGGCCTCAGTTTGCTCATCTGTAAAATGAGGATTAAGACAGCAAGCCCCGTGTGGGACAGGGACTGTGTCCAACCTGATTAAATGATATTTTCCCCAGTGCTTTGAACAGTGTTTGACACACAATAAGCACTTAACAAGTACCACAATTATTAATTATTATTAATAGTACAGTCCAGGCCAACCATCCCAAAGTTTTCCCTGGAGGAAAGCGACATTCCCTTCATCACCACCCCAATTGCTATATGTCAGACTCTGTATTCTGCCGTTCTCTCCCATCCTTCTACCACTTCTTAACTTCTCTGGGCCTTGGTTACCTCATCTGTAAAATGTGGATTGACTGTGAACCCCCTGTGGGACAACCTGATCACCTTGTAACTCCCCAGTGCTTTGAACAGTGCTTTGCACATAGTAACTGCTTAATAAATATCATTATTATTATTATTATTGTGTCACAGCCCAAATTAGGATTTGGTTAAATTAGAATTTAATAGCAAATTAGCCATCACCCTTATGAATCCCAGGCCTGTGCCCAATCCACTAGGCCATACTGCTTCTCATGCTGTTGATTCCATATTGATAAATAATAATAATACTGATGGTATTTGTTAAGCTCCTACTATGTGCTGAGTACTGTTCTAAGCAATGGGGTAAACACAGGGTAATCACATTGTCCCAGGTGGGGCTCACAGTCTTAATCCCCATTTTCCAGATGAGGTAACTGAGGCACATAGAAGTTAAGTGGCTTGCCCAAGTTCACACAGCAGACAAGTTTCAGAGCTGGGATTAGAATCTATGTCCTCTGACTCCCAAGCTCGGGCTCTTTCCACTGAGCCACACTGCTTCTCTAGCCACGCTGCCTCTGTAGCCATGCTGCTTCTCTATCTTTTCAGCTATACTCCAGAATGAATGAATGAATAGGGACCGTCTCTATATGTTGCCAACTTGTACTTCCCAAGCGCTTAGTACAGTGCTCTGCACACAGTAAAAACTCAATAAATACGATTGAATGACTGAATGAATGCTACTTCACTTGTACTTCCCAAGCGCTTAGTACAGTGCTCTGCACACAGTTAGCGCTCAATAAATACGATTGATTGATTGACTGATTGCTTCAGAGACACTGCTCACATAACGTTTCTGGTCAGATTTATGGAATGTTGTTTGTAACCGTTTTTTTTTTTTTTTTTTTTTTTGCTTTTCTTTGTGTTTGTTTTCTTTCTTTCGTTTTTCTTTCCTTTTCCTTTTCTTCTAAAATTATGTAGATTGGCGGTCTGGCTGGCCTTAAGCCCATGTACCTGGTACAATTCCACCTCCGGTCTCTGTGATCCGGAGGGAAAAGTTGGGGACCTAGTGATTTATTTTCCACTCCTAGTTACTCCAAGTAACCGAGACCAAATGGTCCCGAATGGATGAATTATCTGCTCCTGAAAACCTGGATCACACGTAATCATTCAATCTTCCCCTTTGTCTTGGTTGGGTTCCTACAGGCTCAAGCATGGTTGCGGGCCAAAAAAATCACTCACCTAAAAAAATGGGACACCCCGTTCTGTGTGTTTCCATAAAAGTTGATGTCACTCTGAGCAAGAATCAATGGAAATTTACTCCCTCTCTGCTCCAGATCTCGCATCATTCCTAATTTCTGAACCGTTATAGCAGTCCAGCTGATGATATTATTTTAAATTCTTCATTACTTTCCCAAGTTAGGGGCGATGGGACTGTATTTTGACGTAAACATATTGCTATCTACAGGTTTAAAGACAGTGAAAAACTACTAGACTTCCTCAGGTTAATTAGTTTAAAAGTTTCAAATGTTACATACCAAACTTGTGGTATTACAGTATTGCCTTTTTCTCTAGCATATGAGAAAGGTTAAGGGATTCTCTCTAAATAAGATTAAGCTCCATTGTTCAGGCAACATTTTACAAAATTGCTTCCTATCATCAGGAAAGCTGGCTGATATCTGCAGAAAATCTACATGTCCATTTCCACCAGGCTCTTTCCTCTCTACCAGGTCATTCTTTAACTCAAGAAAGAGGCCAGTCAATCAGCAGTATCTGTTGAGGGTTTATTGGATTCAGAAAACCTTACTAAATATTCAGGTGGTCAACAGAATTAGAAGAAGCAGTCAGAAACAGTGTGGCCTAATAATAATAATGATAATAGTGATGGTATTTGTTAAGCAGCTCCCTCCCATCCCACCGTAGTCACTGTTCAAAGCCTTATAGAAGGCACCTCTCTTCCAAGAAGCCTTCCCTAAGTTCTCCTCTCCTCTTCTCCCACTCCCTTCTGTGCCGCTCTTACTTGCTCCTTCATTCATCCTCCCTCCCATCCCTTCAACACACACACACACACACACACACACGTATGTATATCTGTAATTTATTCATTTATGTATCTATTGATAATAATAGTAATAATGATGGCATTTGTTAAGTGCTTACTATGTTCAGAGCACTGTACTAAGCGCTGGGGGCGGATCTTCTAGACTGCGAGCCCACTGTTGGGTAGGGACCATCTCTATGTGTTGCCAACTTGTACTTCCCAAGCGCTTAGTACAGTGTCTGCACACAGTAAGCGCTCAATAAATACGATTGAATGAATGATCATGTTGTCCCACGTGGGGCTCACAGTCTTAGTCCCCATTTTACAGATGAGGTAACTGAGGCTCAGAGAAGTTAAGTGACTTGCCCAAGGTCACACAGCAGACATGTGGCAGAGTCGGGATTCGAACCCATGACCGTTGACTCCAAAGCCCATGCTCTTTCCACTGAGCCACGCTGCTTCTCCAGCCACGCTGCTATTCATTTACTTATATTAATGCCTGTCTTCCCCTCTAGATTCTGAGCTCATTGTGGGCAGAAATGAGTTGTTTTGTTGTTATATTGTCCGCTACCAAGTGTTTATTTAGTACAGTGCTTTGCACACAGTGCACACAGTGCAATGAGATGATATTGGAAGTATGGAGGACCCTGTTCTAATCCCAGCTCTGCTACTTATTTGGCCCAGTTACTTTCCTTAATGGGCCTCTTTTTCTGCCTCTGTAAAATGGGGATAAAATTCCTGATTTCCCTCTTCCTATGAGTCCTGCGGGAGATTTAAACTGAGTCTTGTCTGAATGATATTATCTTTCGCTTACTCCAGCACTCAATACTATGCTTTACTCATAGTAGGCACTAAACACAAAACACTATTATCATCGTTATTATTATTAAGACTGTGAGCCCAATGTTGGGTAGGGACTGTCTCTATATGTTGCCAATTTGTACTTCCCAAGCGCTTAGTACAGTGCTCTGCACATAGTAAGCGCTCAATAAATACGATTGATGATGATTAAGATCATCAATAACCATTATTCTTGTGAGTGGAGGGAGCCATATCTCTCAGTGGGAGGGAAGTGAGGTTGAAGCCAGACTGCAGTTTGTGTGCTGATTTCAAAAACACCAAGTCTGTCCACTCTCCCCCCCCAAATAATTTTAAAGTCCTTGGTATATATTCCAAGGATGAAGCCAGGGCCTAAAATTTTTCTGGGGCTTTAATAAAGTTAGCAAGCAATAGAAGAACCTTTAAGAAGCAGAGTGGCCCAGTGGAAAGGGACTGGACCTGGGAATTAGAGGACCTGGGTTCTAATCCTGCCTCCTGTGTGACCTTGGGCAAGTCATTTAGTTTACTGAGGCCTTAGTTCAAAGCTGTCCATCACCTCGCCCCCTCCTACCTCACCTCCCTTCTCTCCTTCTCCAGCCCAGCCTGCACCCTCTGCTCCTCTGCCGCTAATCTCCTCACCCCGCCTCGTTCTCGCCTGTCCCGCCATCGACCCCCAGCCCATGTCATCCCCCTGGCCTGGAATGCCCTCCCTCCCCACATCCACCAAGCTAGCTCTCTTCCTCCCTTCAAGGCCCTACTGAGAGCTCACCTCCTCCAGGAGGCCTTCCCACACTGAGCCCCCTCCTTCCTCTCCCCCTCCTCCCCTTCCGCCTTACCTCCTTCCCTTCCCCACAGCACCTGTATATATGTATATATGTTTGTACATATTTATTACTCTATTCATTTATTTATTTTACTTGCACATAACTATTCTACTTATTTTATTTTGTGAATATGTTTTGTTTTGTTCTCTGTCTCCCCCTTCTAGACTGTGAACCCGCTGTTGGGTAGGAACCGTCTCTATATGTTGCCAACTTGTACTTCCCAAGCACTTATTACAGTGCCCTGCAAACAGTAAGCACTCAATAAATACGATTGATTGATTGATTGATTGATTGATTAGTTTCCTTATCTGTAAACTGGGGATTTAAGACCTATATTCCCCCCTAAAAGGCAGACTAGCTGCTGGATGGATAGAGAACACAACAACGATGCCAGAAGAACCATTAGAAAGGTTGCGGATTATGGCAGAGGACAGAACTTTCTGGAGCAAGTATATCTATGGAGTCGCTATGAATCGGAAATAACTTGATGGCACATAATAATAATAATAATAATAATAATAATAATAATAATAATAATAATTTCCTCCTACTTAGACTGATATCCATGTAGGAGAGGGACTGTGTCCAGCTTGATGATCTTACCTCTGCCCTAGCATTTAGTACAGTGTTGAACATATAATAAGCGCCTAACAAATATGACACATTATTATTGGGGAGAACGGTGGCTCTTTTACTATCCATTGCACCAACCTACCATGCCACCCTAAGCCTGTTCAGAAGAGTCACAGTCTCCCAGAACCTTTTGCAAACATCAGTCCTTCTACTATTTCGAAGCCATTAGAAAAAACTTTCAGCTGCCAAGCTTTGAGTAGTGGGCAGTGAAACGTGGATTCTCATTTATATTCTTTTTCCTCACTTCTTCTCGTAATCTGAATAATTGTTCTTTCCCTCCTCTTTATGAGGGCAGAGCACTTCTAAAGGAAAAACCCATTCTGAAGAATAAAAAAAGCCAGAAACCATGTTTAATAGCCTTCTTGGATCAGTATATCTTAATTCATTGTTTGGGCCTGAGAGATAGAACAACTGCTGAGATGTTTGGATGATTTATCTTGACTTGCTTATGCCTAATAAAACATTTAGTTTTTCATTTAGCACCCACATTTGGGGGTTCTCCTCTTTATCCTCCCAACATGCAGTAAATTATCCTATCAGCCGTCTAATTGGTGTAAAGTGTGCAGCCCCAGTTACTCTGCCTGCTTGTTTTTTTGTTTTTCCTATTAAAAAGAAAATTCTCAAACTGTTAACTTCCAGGCCTGTGACTTAAGACAGTGAAAATGAAGCCAGGAAGGCAGATTTAGCCTGGGTTGGTGGAAAGAGCCTGGCTCCTGCTGGGTGCTGGGTAAACTTGGACAACTCACTCAATGTCTCTTTGCCTCAGTTTCCTTGTCTTTAAAATACCTGTTCTTCCCTCCCCCTTCGACAATGAGTCCCATGTGGGTCTGTGCCCGATCTACTTATTCTGTACCGACCCTAGCAGTTAGGATAGTGTTTGGCGCATAGTAAGCACTTCACAAATACCACAATAATTATTATTGTTATTGAGAGACCTGGGTTCTAGAGCCAGCTCTGACCCTGGCCCGCTGAATGGCATTGGGCTGGTTGTTTAACTTTTCTGGAACTTAGTTTGTTCATCTGTAAGACAAGGATGATATCTGCTGTCTCTCCCTCTTTGACTGTCAGCTCCGTATCCGTCTACCCCAGAGGTCCTCTTAATACCTGGCATAAAGCAAGTATTGAGAAGCAGCGTGGCTCAGTGGAAAGAGCTTGGGCTTTGGAGTCAGAGGTCATGGGTTCAAATCCCAACTCCAGCACACGTCTGTTGTGTGACATTAGGCAAGTCACTTAACTTCTCTGAGCCTCAGTTCCTTCATCTGTAAAATGGGGATGAAGGCTGTGAGGCCCCCATGGGACAACCTGATCACCTTGTATGCCCCCACAGCGCTTAGAACTGTGCTTTGCACATAGTAAGCACTTAACAAATTCCATCACTATTGTTATTAAGAAGGGTCCTGGTAGCCAGAAGACCTGAGTTCTATCCCAGCTCTGCCACTTCCCTGCTTTGTGACCTTGGGTAAGTGAATAGGCTGCTCTGTGCCTTGGTTTCCTTAACCGTAAATGGAGATTCAATTCCCGTTCTCCTGCCTACCTAGACTGTGAGCCCCACGTGGGACAGGGATTGTAACCAGCCTAAGTTGTATCTGTCACCGCACTTAGAACAGTGCTTAACACATAGTAAGTGATTAACAAATATCATTAAAAATTAAGTCAACCACACCAAAAATCTCTTAATCAGTGATGATTTCACTGTGGTGACCATCTCCTTTCTCCCATTCTAACTACCCAATTATCCAGGGGGCAGTTTTCTCCAGCTTCCAGATTATTCTCTGGCAGAGAATATTCCCAGCCAGAAGGAAGTGGAGGGATTCATTCATTCATTCAATCGTATTCATTGAGTGCTTACTGTATGCAGAGCACTGTACTAAGCACTTGGAAAGTACAATTCAGCAATAGAGACAATCCCTTCCCATAACGGCCTTACAGTCTAGAAGATGGGGGACAGACATCAAAAGCAAGCAAACAGGCATCAAAAACATCAATATAAATAATTAGAATTTTAGATACATACACAGCAAAATAACTAAACAGGCATTGAAGAGAGTCCAGAGAATTGAAACAGCAGGGAATATCTAGTGGATAGAGCCCAGGCCTGGGAGTTAGAAGAATCTGGGTTCTAATCCTGGCTCTGCCACTTGTCTTCCGTGTGACCTTGAGCTAGTCACTTCAATTCTCTGGACTCAATGACCTCATCTGTAAAATAATTGTAATAACAGCAATAATAATTATGGTACTTGTTAAGCACTTACTATGTGCCAAGCACTGTTCTAAGTGCTGGGATAGAGAAAAGTTAATCAGGTTGGACACATCTCTGTCCCACATGGGGCTCAAAGTTTTAAAATGGAGATTAATAATAATGGCATTTATTAAGTGTTTACTATGTGCAAAACACTGTTCTAAGCACTGGGAAGTTACAAGGTGATCAGGTTATCCCACATAGGGCTCACAGTCTTAATCCCCATTTTACAGATGAGGTAACTGAGGCACAGAGAAGTGAAGCAACTTGCCCAAAGTCACCCAGCTGACAAGTGGCAGAGCTGGGATTTGAACCCATGACCTCTGACTCCAAAGCCCGGGCTCTTTCCATCGAGCCACGCTGCTTCTCTGATAGTCTTCCCTGATTAAGACTGTGAGCCCCATGTGGGACACGGATGGTGTCCAATCTAATTAGCTTGTATCTATCCCAGTGCTTAGTACAGTGTCTAGCACATAATAAGCACTGAACAAATATGAAAATTCATTAAAAAATTTAATCCAGGTCATCCAGACAAAATAAAGCTAAAATATATTGCTGGCTTGAGCTGTTTTCAGTATACCCACATGAGGAGATCAAAGCTGCAGTCAAGGACCAAACATGAGCCTCTCCTGAGCTGAACACAATCAACAGTTTCAGACGCATCAGCATTGGCATTCTGTGGAAAAGTGTCCACGGCAGCCCACTCTAAAACAATTTTAAGGAACTGCTTTATTCAAGCTCTATCAAGGGCATGATAAAATTGGATTTCCAAAGACCAACAGCCAGCTTGAATACAGTCAACTTAAAGAGGACTCAAAGCTCAAACTTTACAGTACTAGATTATTTTCTTTGCCTTCCTATGAGATTTTTTTTCCTGAAAGGACTTTGTATGATGTTTCTTAAGTGCTTATTATATCAAGCACTGTTCTAAGCACTGGGGTAGATACAAGATAATCTTACCAGATATAGTACCTGCCCCACATGGGGTTCACAAACAAGTGGGAGGGAGAACAGGTACTGAATCCCCCTTTTGCAGTTCAGGAAATTGAGGCATAGGGAAAGTAAATGACTTGTCCAAGCTCACACAGCAGGCAAATGGTAAGGCAGGATTAGAACCCAGATTCTCTGGCTCTCAGGCCCTTACTTAGTCCATTAGGCCTGGAGGCTTCACTGGCAGATATTCTCAGTGCCTCTTTCTTAGGGGTGAAAAAGCACTGTGAACAAAGTTTAAATGTAGTTGTTACCGCTCTAATGACTCTTCAAATCTCTAAACCTCTTAAAGGAAACTAACTGCAGCTTCGCTATAAAGGTCTAACAAATTATTTTATCATTGTTGTTTTTTCTGTTGTCCTTTTAGAATGGATGACAGGATGCGATTGGGTTTAAACTTGTTTTTATGCTTCAAATTCTGCTCGTATCAGTAGGGCTAATTAATGTGAAGGTTTTATTCTGCCGCTAAGGGCATCATGAGCACATCATTCATCGTAACTGGCATTCTGTCATCAGCAGAGGTTCGGGACTGATTAAGAGAGGTGCCATATGTCATACTCAAAGGGCCTTTTCAGAGCCGAGAGGAGCTACTCGGTCTGGGACGGATTTGAGAGAAGAATTAGCACGGGCCTGGGAGTTAGTGGCCCTGGGTTTGAAATCCAGCTCTGCTGTGTGACCCTGGGCAAGTCACTTCACTTCTCTGGGCTTCAGTTCCCTTCTCTGTAAACAGGGGAATATCTACTAGCCCTTCCTTCTCCTTAGACTATGAGCATCATGTGAGACCGGGACTGTGTCTGACCTAAATTCCTTGAATCGACCCCGCTCTTAGTTCAGTGCTTGGCACATGGTAAGCATTTGATAAATGTTATTATTATTATTATTGAGACAGAACTATATGTCTCCAGAACCAGCATATTGGGTCCATTTCTTAAAAACAGCTCTTTATAATTTATGGTGTTTAGTGAGTGATCACTATCTCTGTTAGATCCAGACAGATAAAAACAAGGAATATGAAAACAGAAAACTGGAAGTTTGAGTTGGAGGATGACTCTAGCATTCATTCTGGGGGAGGAGTCCCATGAAGAACTCAGCCTCTAATTCAGGGAGAAAGAAAAACGTAGCCTCCGGGGACTGTCTTTCTTCGATTCAAGTTGAGAAGTGGGGGTATAAGTTCAACTGGATTGTGCGTCTTGGTTTTGGAAAGTAGCAATGGCTCTGCTCAGTAGAAAAGGCGGATGAGGTAATACCATCATAAATAATTGCTTAAAGCACCTTGGGATTATGGAAGCTGAAATTTCAAAAACGGGGGAGGGGAGGAGAAAAAATGGAGTTGGGGGGAGGAAAGAAAGAAAGAAGGCGGAAAGAGAGAGAAAGACAGATACTTTCCGAGACCTGCCGGTGTAAAAACAAGGGAAAGATATGCTCTTAAGGTAACTGAGGGCCTTTCATAAAGTGGAATCTTTTTACAAACCATAGCTCTAAATCCAAATTTGTAGTCCCTGCTAGCTGATAGCTGAAGATCAAAGCAGCACAGAGATTTCTACAGCTTGTGTGGGCTATTACCAACAGAATTAAAAGAACTAAGGGAACATGAGTGATGTAGATGCCTCTCTGACACAGTGGAGGGATGCAATGGGGAAAAGGTGTGGGTCATAATCAACCCAGAATTTTTGAAATGCATCTCACTCCAGATATTGAAATTAATTTTGGCTCATCTATTTAAAAAAAAAACCTCTGTTAATTGGATTGATTTTTAAACATGAATTTTGTATTTCATCTTTAGCTCTTTTCAGAAAGCTGATTTAATCGTGAATATGAAAAGAAAACATACACACACACACCCACACTCCACTATTCTAGTTTTCCAAAAGTCTACTTGTTTTTTATACTTCATTGAAGCAGAGCTCTTCCAGTAAAATTTAGGAACTATATGTCTTTACAACTGCTGCATTCTGTTCTGATTGGAAGTCTAAAAAATTCAGCAATCCAAACATTATAAAAAGAGGGAGAAAGGCAATTAATCAATCAATCATGTTTACTGAGCGCTTACTACTGTACTAAGTGTTTAGGAGAGTACAGTATAACAGAAATGGTAGACACATTCCTCTATGTAGACAGCCAAAGTGGATTATTTAGGGGCAAGGACAATATTGCTTTCATTGGCTATAAAAAAACTCAATCTGGGAGACTTGCTTCATTTTATAACTCATTACTTTAAAAGACAGAGAATGGCTTCTCCAAAGGATGATCTTTCTATATTCCAGTGGATGATCTGTCAAACCATATTTCTGGATATTAAGAGCACGATCAAACTTTATGACTTGTTTTGAGAATCATCTCTTTTTTAAGAGGGTCAAGGAATGATCACGTGATTGAAACCAAGTGCAGAAGAAAAATCAGGCTCAGCCTGCTGATGGACCAGAAACCACTGAACTCTAAAGAAAGAGCAAGCACCAAAATGCTTTGCCTCTCTGTGCTGCCTCTTCAGAAAAATCTGAAGCACTCTTCAAATAATGATCTGGCGCCAACATCCCATTCAGCCAATGGGGCAGAATTTTATTTCTTCAACAGTCCAACTCCTACCAATCCAGCCTCCATCCTGCAAAGTCCCATATGCCCATTGTGTGCACAATTTCCAAGTAAAGGGGACTTAAGAAGCAGCGTGGCTCAGTGGAAAGAGTCCGGGCTTTGGAGTCAGAGGTCATGGGTTCAAATCCCAGCTCCGCCAATTGTCAGCTGTGTGACTTTGGGCAAGTCTCTTTTGCGTGCTCCTCCTCCCCCTCTCATCCCCTTACTGTAGGGGTTCCTCAAGGGCCAGTTCTTGGTCCCCTTCTGTTCTCTATCTACACTAACTCCCTTGGTGAACTCATTCACTCCCACGGCTTCAACTATCATAACTACACTGATGACACCCAAATCTACATATCTGCCCCTGCTCTCTCTCCCTCCTTCCAGGCTTGTATCTCCTCCTACCTTCAGGACATCTCCATCTGGAGGTCTGCCCGCCATCTAAAACTCAACATGTCCAAGACTGAACTCCTTGTTTTCCCTCCCAAACGCTGCCCTCTCCTTGACTTTCCCATCATTGTTGACGGCACTACCATCCCTCCTGCCTACAAGCCCGCAACCTTGGTGTCATCCTTGACTCCGCTCTCCTGTTCACCCCTCACATCCAATCCATCACTAAAACCTGCCAGTCTCAGCTCTGCAACATCGCCAAGATCCACCTTTTCCTCTCCATCCAAACCGCTACCCTGCTCATCCAATCTCTCATCCTATCTCGACTGGATTACTGCATCAGCCTTCTCTCCGGTCTCCCATCCTCCTGTCTCTCCCCACTTCAATCTACACTTCACGCCGCTGCCCGTATCGTCTTTGTGCAGAAATGCTCTGGGCATATTACTCTCCTCCTCAAAAATCTCCAGTGGCTACCAATCAACCTACGCATCAGGCAAAAACTCCTCACTCTCGGCTTCAAGGCTGTCCATCACCTCGCACCCTACTACTTCACCTCCCATCTTTCCTTCTACAGTCCAGCCCTCACGCTCCGCTCCTCTGCCCTCCCCACAGCACCTGTGCATATGTATATATGCTTGTACATATTTATTACTCCATTTATTTACTTATTTTACTTGTACATATTTATTCTATTTATTTTATTTTGTTAATATGTTTTGTTTTGTTGTCTGTCTCCCCCTTCTAGACTGTGAACCCGCTGTTGGGTAAGGACCATCTCTATATGTTGCCAACTTGTACTTCCCAAGTGCTTAGTAAAGTGCTCTGCACACAATAAGCGCTCAATACATACGATTGAACTAATGAATGAATAAAAGTCATTTAACTTCTCTGTGCCACAGTTACCTCATCTGTAAAATGGGGATTAAGACTGTGAGTGCCCCGTGGGACAACCTGATCACCTTGTGACCTCCCCAGCACTTAGAACAGTGCTTAGCACATAGTAAGTGCTTAATAAATGGCATTGTTATTATTATTATTATTTTTTAATTATTATTATTATTTCAGTTGCCGGAGCTAAACAGAGCATCACCTACAGCTCATCCGAAACCCAAATCCGAGTCTGATGAACTGAGGGATGGGCTATCAGTGGGAACAGGGCCAACTTGGACGCTGTGAATTTGGGCTTTATGAGGGAGGAGGATAAGGCAAGCATTAGAAATTAGGAACTCTCAGGTCAGAAATTGGAGATTAAGAGAGGCTGGAAGTCAAGTCCCAAAAGCTTTAAGATGCAATCAGTGTATTCCCCCCCTCCCTCCAGGTGGATAGTTAAGGAGCCAGTGATATACCAAGGCTCCATGGGATTGGCATGTGTGTTACCAGAAATCAGTATGGTGGTTCTTCATTCCCAGCAGTGATATCTGCTGCAGGTGGGTCTGGAGAGTCTCTATGTGGTTACGATTATTTCTTATATGCTCAGTGGGGAAATACACCTTTTTTCCCCCTCCAACATTTGAGCATGTCCTGGCTGACAGGAGTGTATTAAATGGTCTTTACGGTCTGAATTCCTATCACCAACAGACCGCCACTTTGCACAACTCTTTCCCTCCTGCGGTCATACTCACTAAGCATTCAGGAACTCACTGTGCCCAGCAATTGATCAATCAATCAATCATGTTTATGGAGCACTTACTATGTGCAGAGCACCGGACTAAGTGATTGGGAGAATACAACAGACCTGGAAGCCCGGTTTCCTGCCCAAACATTTGCTCTGTATGACTTCCCACCTAATTTGCCTACTGCATGACTATGGGTAAGTCACTTCACTTCTCCCTGCCTCAGTTATCTCATCTGTAAAATGGGGGTTAAGATGGTGAGCCTTATTACTATGTTCCTACATCTGCAATTAGTACAGTGCCTGGCAAATGGTAAGTAGAGAAGCAGCATGGCCCAGTGGAAAGAGCCCGAGCTATGGAGTCAGAGGTCATGAGTTCAAATCCCAGCTCCGCCAATAGTCAGCCATGTGACTTTGGGCAAGTCACTTAACTTCTCTGTGCCTCAGTTACCTCATCTGGAAAATGGAGATTAAGACAGTGAGCCCTCCATGGAACAACCTGATCACCTTGTAACCTCCCCAGTGCTTAGAACAGTGCTTTGCACATAGTAAGCGCTTAATAAATGCCATTAAAAAAGTACTTAACAAAACACCATATACAATATACATATTTTCTCTCTCTCCCCCTTCATATCCAGCAGATCACTACTTTCCCCCTCTTCAAAGCCCTACCGAAATCATATCTCCTCCAGGAAGCCTTCTCTGACTAATCTCTCATCTTTCTACCCTATTTGCCTTCTCTTCTAATTCATCTATTCTTTTGATTCCATATAATAATGATAAAAATGATGGCATTTCTAAGCACTTATTATGTGCTAAGCACTGTTCCAAGCGCTGGGGTAGATCCAAGGTAACCAGGTTGTCCCACGTGGGGCTCACAGTCTTCATCCCCATTTTACAGAGGAGGTCACTGAGGAGCAGAGAAGTGAAGTGACTTGTCCAAGGTCACACAGCAGACAAGTGGCAAAGTCGGGATTAAAACCCATGACCTCTGACTCCCAAGTCTGGGTTCTTGCCATTAAGCCATGCTGTTTCTCCCTATGCTGTTCGATAATCCCCTCCTTTCTCCCTGATACCCACTTGATTCCATACCCCCTAAGCACTTTGATCACCCCCTCAAGGTAGCCTCTGGAGAGTTTCCAATACCCTACCAGTCTTGGCCACGGGAAGGAGAGTCAAGCAAAGGCCTACCCATTCCTTTCCTAGCTTGGCCAGTGGCTAGCAAGTGTCAGACAATCTGCTACAAGTCAAAACTCATCCGTGCTGGACAGCAGCATCGTGAGAGAGAGAGCCAAGGGTGGAGACTCAGGTTTACTGCACAGAAGGAGGCAACTGTGAACCACTTTTGGATTCTTACTAAGAAAACTCTCTGGTTCCACTACCAGAACGATTGCAGAAGGAGGAGGGGCCTCCTGGGAAAGAGGTGTCCATGGCATCGCTGTCGGTCGGACACAACCCGACAGCATAAAGACAACAGCAACAAGCATTTTGCTATCCCCCATCCTCCCTCCTATGCCCTCTTTTCCTCTTCTCCCTCTCCCTTCTGTAGCACCCTGACTTGCTCCCTTTATTCACAGCCTCTCTCAGCCCCACAGCACTTATGTACTTATCTATCATTTATTATTCATTTATATTATTATTTTATATTAATGTCTGTCTTCCCATCTAGACCGTAAGCTTGTTGCGGACAGGGAATGTATCCTTTATATCCAGAGAAGCAGCGTGGCTCAGTGGAAAGAGCACGGGCTTTGGAGTCAGAGATCATGGGTTCAAATCCCGGCTCTGCCAATTGTCAGCTGTGTGACTTTGGGCAAATCACTTAACTTTTCTGGGCCTCAGTTATGTCATCTGTAAAATGGGGATTAAGACCGTGAGCCTGCTGTGGGACAACCTGATCACCTTGTAACCTCCCCAGTGCTTAGAAGAGTGCTTTGCACATAGTAAGTGCTTAATAAATGCCATTATTATTATTATATGGTTTTATTATCCTCTCCTTAGTGCTTAGTACAGTGTTCTGCACACAGTAAGCACTCAGTAGGTATGACTCACTGACCAACTGACAATATGCTCTTGATCCCATATCCCTTAACCTCTTTGCCACTTAAATCCCCCTCCCCAAATCCTACCTTCATATCCTTACACTTTGTTCTTTCCTCTATCTGCAATTCATCTTTAGGTCTGTCTCCCCACCTAGGTTATAAGTGCCTTGAGGAGTAGTAGTAGTAGTAATGATATTTATTAAGCAATTACTATGTACAGAGCACTGCACTAAATGCTGGGAAATTACATAGGTGGAAATTAGAGATGGTCCCCGTCCATTCGGGAAACTCACAATCTAAGAAGGCAAGAAAACTGTCTTCCATCTCTAATTAGTCAATCATATTTATTGAGCACCTCCTGCATGCTAAGTGCTTGAGAGAGTACGGTGAAACAACACAACAAACACATTCCCTGACCACAACAAGCTCACAGGCTAGAGGGGGGAGAAAGACATTAATATAAATAATTCAATTCCAGATATGTACATAAGTGCTCCCCTCTCAGGGTTGCACCTGGAGAGTTTTCAGTCCTCTATCAGTCTCATCTATGTGGGGGGAGAGTCCAGCACAGGCCTACCCATTTTTTTCCTAGCTGGGGGACTGGCTAGCGAGAGGAAGGCAATCTGCTACAAGTCAAAACTCACCCATACTGGACAGCAGCAGCATGGGAGGGAGTCGAGGGTGGAGACTCATGTTTATTCCATAGAAGAAGAAATGATAAACCAATTCTGGATTTTTACCAAGAGAATTCTCTGGATCCATTACCAGAACGATTGCAGATGGAAAGCGGGGCGTTCTGGGGGAGATGTGTCCATGGTGTCGCTATGGGTTGGAAACGACTTGACGGCCTAAGACAAGACACGAGAGCTTTGGGGCTGGGGGAGGTGAATAAAGGGAGCAAGTCAGGGTGACGCAAAAGTTGTACTCTCCCAAACACTCTGCACATAATAGGTGCTCAATAAATATGATTAACTGACTGAATCACTGCCTTATTAAAAAAGCGCTGTGGCCAAACAACCACAGAGATTGTGATTCAAAAAGTCAGATTGGGCACAGCTTAAAGGAAAGAATGCATGCTTAATGTGGAAAATGATTTGCCTTAAAACTCCACGTGGTGTTGTCAGTGAAATTGCACAAGAGAAAAAAACAAATGAAAAGTTGAACACTGAACATCTTATAAAACTTCAGACACTATTTCCTTAGACTTACGGGATCGTACATTTCATGGCACTATCAGTACATTTTTGGACTATCTTCTTTTTTTTCCCTAAAATTTCTCGAGCGTCACGAGGGACTCTCTTAAAGGGATTGTCCCACGTGATCTAATTAAAGAACGAGCCCAACGAAGAGGCCGAAAAAGACAGGTATAGACATCGCCCTTGTGGACCGGAACTCCAGAGACTTGGAATAGTGATTACAATTGGTCCCAGTCTCATCCGGAGATTTCCCAACTTCCTGGTCCATTAAATATTTGGACACCAATTCCCTAAATGGTTAGGATTTTCAAAATGATATCTGGGTCATATGGAAGCGAATTCTCCCAGGATCGAAGCTAATTTCTAGGCGTACCAGGCTCTTTGGGAAATTGTAGCCAGGAAAATTAGCACCAGACGTGCATATACCCAAGGCACTAAAGAAATCAGAGTGGCCCTCTCTGATGGGATTTTTTTTTTCTTTTAAGAGCGTCTGCCTTGAGGGAATGAGAAATTAACGCTTTGGCAGTGAGACTGAATCTACACATGTGAATTCCACCCACCCACCAGTGTAAATTGGAGAACCTCATACCCCTGTTTAAATGCATTGCGGGAGTGTGTAGTGTGTGTGTGTGTGTGTGTGTGTGTGTGTGTGTGGCAGGAAAGGAACAGCTATGTGACATTGTATCCTGTAAACAGGAGATGAAAAATCATGTTTTTATTCATTTATTCATTCAATCGTATTTATTGAGCGCTTACTGTGTGCAGAGCACTGTACTAAGTGCTTGGGAAGTACAGGTTGGCAACATATAGAGACGGTCCCTACCCAACAGTGGGCTCACAGTCTAGAAGGGGGAGACAGACAACAAAACAAAACATTAACAAAATAAAATTAATAGAATAAATATGTACGAATAAAATAAATAAATAAATAGAGTAATAAATACATACAAATATATACATATATTTGGTATTTGTTCAACACTTACTATTATGGTAGAGAAGTGTTGGAGAAGCAGCATGGCTCATTGGAAAGACCCTGGGCTTTGGAGTCAGAGATCATGGGTTCAAATCCCGGCTCTGCCTGTTGTCAGCTGTGTGACTTTGGGCAAGTCACTTCACTTCTCTGGGCCTCAGTTACCTTATCTGTAAAAAGGGGAAGAAGACTGTGAGCCCCCTGAGGGACAACCTGATCACTTTGTAACCTCACCAGCGCTTAGAACAGTGCTTGGCACAGAGTAAGCGCTTAACAAATACCATCATCATCATCAGAAGTAGAGTTTCCTAATGGTCTGGGAGTCAGAGGAGCTGGGTTCTAATCCTGGCTCTGTAAATTGCTGGTTGTGTGCCTGGGAAATTAATTGAACTCCTCTGTGCTTCAGTTCCCTCAGCTGCAAAATGTCAATTCATTAGAGAAGCAGTGTGGCTCCGTGGAAAGAGCATGGGCTTTGGAGTCAGAGGTCATGGGTTCAAATCCCGGCTCCGCCAATTGTCAGCTCTGTGACTTTGGGCAAGTCACTTAACTTCTCTGGACCTCAGTTCCCTCATCTGTAAAATGGGGATTAAAACTGTGAGCCCCCATGGGACAACCTGATCACCTTATAACCCCCCACAGTGCTTAGAACAGTGTTTTGCACATAGTAAGCACT